>NW_026126202.1:0-95948 GCF_943737965.1 Phodopus roborovskii | reverse complement strand
TGCCGTGACCCACAGCCCCCTAGGTTATGGTTATGTGAACTTCCGCTTTCCTGCAGATGCTGAGTGGGCCTTGTACACAATGAACTTTGATTTAATTAATGGTAAACCATTTCGCCTCATGTGGTCACAGCCAGATGACCGCTTAAGAAAGTCTGGAGTTGGAAATATATTCATCAAGAACTTGGATAAATCCATAGACAATAGGGCCCTATTTTATTTATTTTCTGCTTTTGGGAACATTCTTTCCTGTAAAGTAGTATGTGATGACAATGGCTCTAAGGGTTATGCCTATGTCCACTTTGATAGCCTTGCTGCTGCCAATAGGGCTATCTGGCATATGAATGGAGTCCGGCTCAACAACCGCCAGGTGTATGTGGGCCGATTCAAATTCCCTGAAGAGAGAGCAGCTGAAGTCAGAACCAGGGATAGAGCCACATTTACCAACGTTTTTGTGAAAAACCTTGGAGACGATATGGATGATGAAAAACTAAAGGAAATTTTCAGTGAATATGGTTCAATTGAGCGTGTAAAAGTAATAAGAGATGCCAGTGGGAAATCTAAATGCTTTGGATTTGTCAGATATGAGACACATGAAGCTGCCCAAAAATCTGTGCTAGACCTGCACGGAAAAACAATATATGGGAAAGTCCTACATGTAGGGAGAGCACAAAAGAAAATTGAAAGATTGGCTGATTTAAGGCGGAGATTTGAAAGGCTGAAATTAAAAGACAAGAGTAGGTCTCCAGGTGTGCCTATCTATATTAAGAACCTGGATGAGAGCATCGATGACGAAAAACTAAAGGAGGAATTTTCTTCATTTGGATCAATTAGTCGAGCCAAAGTGATGACAGAAGTGGGACAAGGCAAAGGGTTTGGTGTCATCTGCTTTTCTTCTTTTGAAGAGGCTACCAAAGCAGTGGATGAGATGAACGGCCATGTATTAGGCTCTAAGCCACTGAATGTCATGCTGGGTCAAGCCAGGCACAGGTGGTGAGAATCACAATGATCAGTTTGTTTAGCCTTATTTGGCACCTACTTAGCTTGGGCTCCTTTGTGATAGGCAGACATCCTTTTGCTGTTGTTTTCTTTTGTGTGTGTGTGAAAAAAAATTGTTTTACAAAGTTTACATTAAAAATCTTGTTTATTTTAGTGAAGAAAATATTTTTTACATGTAAAATGTCATTTTGTATGATTTTTGCAAATAATATCAATACTTAATAATTTGTGGAATAAAGTTTATTTTTTGTAAATAGCCTAATTGAGGCAATTGTTCATATTTCTATCTTTATTTCCATAATACTAATTTAATTTATTCCAAGAAAATATACTTAGCATAGTCCTTATTTCTGATTCTGACCCATTCGAAAAGTCACCACTTGCTTTTTTAGAGAAATAGTCAAAGTAGGGAGAAACGTATAAGAGCCACTTGAAATTGCTGCATAATTTCTTATTAAATTATGATTTAAAGGTATATTTTCAACAATATGTGAAGATTCTTTCCTGTGTTTATTAATATTGGTTTTCTTTTATAAATATATTAGAAGCATACTACATATTTGTTGTAGTATTGGAAATTCTGAAATATGTTGCATTGATTAATGGCTACTCAAAATGTGATGGTATCTTAAAAGTCTTTTCAAATTGATTTAGTATGTGAAAATAATCTAAAAGCCATCCTTAATAGTTCTTTTTCTAAATGTATATAATGGTCATATACATGTAGATTATGTTAAATTAGCAAGAAAATTTAATAATGTACTAACTCATCTGTATTTTAAATATTTTAAATATTTTGTATGCTACTGCTAGAAAAACTACTGCTTCTTATAAACTTTGAATAGATCCATGTGAAATAATGCCCATGCTTCATTAAGGGAAAGGTTTCATCTTGATTAGGTCACATGACAATTATTAACTCCAAATAATTCTCATTTGCTACATCAGAACATTTAAAAAAGAATGTGTGGTTTCCACACCTTAAGGACAAAATATTGTTCTGCAGCTTCTTTATGTACCATGCAATTTCTAAACTACAAATTCTCCACATTTCACTGGCAATAACCTCTTCTTGTCTCTTTCAGCTTTCAATCCATGTATCATTTAAATCAGTATAATTATCTTTGGAAATTAGAAAAATAATCAAATTGTATTGAACTTGAATAACTTTCTAATGAATATATGATTGACTCATTTGACAGATTCAATCACAAGAACACCTTTGATGTCCCTTGTCAGTTTATTGTTTGTAATTGCTCTACAGATAAATCTTCTTTTTAAGAGTAATATAATTATACAATTTTAAAAGTACTGTTAGCTCTTTGACCATAAAATTAAATTAGGGTATTTCTATGTAATGATATCCAATTATGTGAATATACATAGTATAGTATTTTCAAAATGAAAATTGCTGATTTATTGATTATAAATATAATATATAATCATAAATCCTATAAAAATTATACAAAGAAATCACTCTCAAATTTTGTATGTGAATATCCTTTTATATGTTTTTCTTATATGTGCACACATTTTTTTTGAAAACTACAATATGCAATGTTCCATAATTTGTTTTACATTGAACACAGTCATCTTTAGATTCCAGTAAATCAATATATTATATCCATTTTTATATATATCATGATTTTAGAGATTTCATAGTTTTCCTTAGTATGGATATTGTGTAAGACTTTTTTTTCATATACATAGAGGAATTTTATTCAGTAGTAAAAAAAATGAAATTTGCATATAAATGGATGGAATTAGGAAAGCTATAGAGATCTGAACAACCTATGCCCAGATGCCAAACTGTGTGTGTTTTCACTTTTATGCACATGTAGCTTTGTTATTTTTTTGGATTTTTTTAAATTTAATTTTATATAACAAAGTCCAATTAAATGAAAACAAACATTTATACACAATATTTGGGAATTTGGGCGTCGTTCTTTCCAAACTACTTCCTGCTGGTAAGGGGCACTGTCTTGGGGGATTCAAAGAAGATTCAGATATCCTGGCTGTAGTCTGTAGGGCTGTTTTGTCCAGCTGTTTTGAATGTAGGATCAGCTTGTACTCTGTTTCAGGCAGTCTGGCGTGATCAAACCACAAGACTTTTGATTCAATACTTTCTTAAAATTTGTAAACTATATTGAGCTGATCACTTTTTTCTGGAAACATTGTACATGATGAGTTCAACAAAAATGTCTATAAAATATAAGAATTAAATCTTTAAAACACTCAATAGTTAGGTATGTTCCAAATTTTTGAATACTTTAAACATGTATTCTCTATCTAAGTTTGTATGAAAAAATAAGAAGAATATTTTTATTCTTGATGAACCTACTTTATATTATTGCAACTATCAAAATAAATAAAATTTTAAATAGATACAATGAAAATTATATATCTTATTTTTATTCATTTTAAACACTATCTTTTCTTAAAGATTTATTCATTTTTATTTTATACCACTTGTGTCTTCCCAATGTTTGTCTGTTTGAAGTTTCAATATCTCCTGGAAATGAATTTACAGATAGTGATGCCTGCAATGTAAGTTATGGGAATTTAACCCAGGTCCACTGGAAGAGCAGCCAGTGCTCTTACCCACTGAGCGATATCTCCAGCCCCAAATGTCTTTTTAAAGTCATAGTTATAAGTACAAAACATCACATTTAGCATGATTCTCTGAAAATTTTTTGTAAAATATAGGAAGATTTCTAGAAAGTAAAAACAATCAAATTTAATATATGATTTTTAAACTTCATATTTAAAGTGTTATTACATTCTAAAGAACAACATTTATATATTGGAGGCTAATTTAATTATTCTTATGAAAAGGTAAAATAGTTATACCGAATATATAGTTAGCCATTTGAAAAATTGGAAAATTCATGTGCTGAAAACGTGTGAATTATATGTTAAAGGTAATCTCTCTATAAATAGAAATACCTCAGTAGTTTTTAATCTGGTGCTTAAATATTATCTACTTACACTGCAAAAGAGCAACAATATTGCCAAGGGTTTTATAAAGCTTATTGCCCAGCATTTCTGAGGAAACTATAATTAGTATAAATACAGCTAGTCTCTGGTTAATAATCATCTATTTAATACAAGTTTTATTTTGATTAAGTTTTGAAAGCAATCACTTGGACAAATTTTTAAACTGCCAAGAGAGAAGAAAATAATATTCCTTTATGATTATATGCCATCATAATAAAAATGGAGGAGAAAAATATAAACTTCTGTAGCAGAGATTTTTTTTTATTTCCTTGTTGGATATATATATATATATATATTTATACACAATATTTGGGAATTGGGGTGTCGCTCTTTCCAAACAATTTCCTGATGGTAAGTGGCGCTGTCATGGGGGATTCTAAGAGGATGCAGAAATCCTGGCTGTAGTCTGTAAGGCTGCTTGGTCCAGGTGTTTTGAATGGAGGATCACCTGGTACTCTGTTTTAAACCAAAAAAATAAATTAAATAAAAAAAATGCTTTGACTCCAAAACAATATATATCTTTAATTAGGAACTTGAACATGGAATAAATACCACCTTCCCTGCAAATAAATTGCTTAGTCTAAGATTAAAATTAAAAATATATCAATACATGACTGCATATAGATAATTGAAATGTGTTTAACAACTTTAATAGTACCTAAAATACAGTATTCAACAAACCATTAATACATGCATTAGTAACATGAGTGAAACCCTTTAATTTAGTTACCCTTCAATTCTTCTATCAACATTTGGTAAGCTAAATGATATTTTATGTAGCATATGAAAATGCAATTGAGAACTAAATAATATTTATATTGTTTTATAATTGTTTTTGAAATATCTTCTTTTTAGTGTTTTTTTTATAATTTCACTATTAGATTGATAATCATGTTATGAATTCAAAGCCTGTGATGATTTGTAGAGTGTCACTTTTTCTTTGTTAATGACATTCTATATGAAGACCAATCAAACTCCACAAAATATTACTTTTGTGATGTAATATATTACATTTATTCCCAAGAAAATAGTAGTTGCTCATCTGTAATTATTTATCCCTTGCACAGTCACAGAATTTTTTCTACTCTTAACAAGTATCCTAAAAATACGATTACTTACACACTCAGTGTTTCCCAGATAGCTTCAGTAGATCTCCAATAGTATTTGAAAATTCTCTAGCTATAAAAGCAAATCTGAAAGTAAAAGGACTTGATACAATCCTTTTATAAAGCTCGTAAGTTTTGCTACTCAAAGATATTTATGAGTGTATGAGTGGTTTTTTTTTCAAAATATGTGTACGAATATCACGTGTGTGCCTAGTGCTTGTAGGGGACAAAAAAGCCATTGGATCTTTTAGGACTGGAGTTACAGAGAGTTGTGAACCACTCTATGGGTACTGGGAACAGAACTCAGGTGGTTTTATGCACTATGCCATCTCTCTAGCCTTCAGTTTAATTTCTTGGATTTTTAAAAAAGTAATTATCTCATAGATATGAAAGACCTGGAACTCTTTATGATGACTGGGGTGGCCTGGAACTCACAGAGATCCACCTGCCTCTGTCTCCACAGTGTTTGTATTAAAGCTGTTCAATACATGCCTGGCCTTCTAATTATTATAATGTAAAAATGTAACTTTGAACCTCAATGATAAGAGTCACATTTTTAAAATATGTCTTATTTGAAAGGGAAAAGGTCTTTTCATTAAATTTCTAATATGAAATTTGGGACAATTTTAAAAAGGCATTTAGTTCTTTAGGGATGTCTAGTAAAACACAGTAGATGCTGATATTATATGGCATGATTTTCTCAGTCATCAGACTAATTTCATTATTTAGAATTAATCATAAAACAAAATATAACACAAAATAGAAACATTTACACATTTAGGGATTAACTTTGAGTTTCCAAAAGGTGCATATTTTGCTTTTGAAAAGTAAATGGCATAACATATAAATACCTGATACTATTTAAAAATAAATTTATGCTAATATATATAGAATGGCAAGAGAAGTTTTAAAAAGTGTCACCAATCTTTAAAAACTTTGCATATTTTCAATCCTTGAATAAAACACAGACGAGTTCACACTTCATTTTTCTGTTTCATAAAACCACAAATATTTAAAATAACAGATGTATTATATAGCATATTATATTTAAGGTTATTTAAAAGAGACATACTTTATTGCATGTCATTATTCTGTATAGAGAAAAATTAGAAATTTGTTCATTGCCAATAACTGAAGGATATAAATAGTCATTTGAATATTATAAATATAAATGGATATTATAAAACCAATAAATTTCTGCCTATTTTAATGCCTAAGGTCACACATCAAGGAGAGACTCCATTAAGTTTTTGTATTTATTCTCTTTTAAAAAAAAAAACTTATTTTTTAATTATTTTCTTTAATTTACGTACCAATCCCAGTTACCTTTCCCTCCCTCCCTCCCATGCCACCCAACACCCTCCCATCTCAACACCGCCACACACATTCCACAGGGATGGTGATGCCTTCAAGGAGAGATCAACAAAATGTGTTCATTTGTTATTCTTTCTCTTGATGTGACAACTAACAGTGATCTTAAACCTCAGGAGTACTTTTCCATAAGTGAACTTTCTTTTAAAAAATGGTGCTAATATACACTTTGGCCTCCATTTAACTAACCCCAGTATACCCTGAAAATTGTTAAAATTATAAATTTTTTTCTAGTTTATGTAGATTTTTTTAAAATATGACCTCAATTTTTAATTTGCAGCATGTATGTGATACTGTGTAACTTTGATGAGATGATTTTTAAGATTTGCATGTTAAGAAACAGTAAATTGTGGAAAACTTGTTCTCTGCTTATATGTGAATGTAAGCATTTAAATAAAGATGTACTTTGAAAAGAATGTACATTCAATGATGATGCCAATAAAAGAAACATCAAATCTATAGGATCTGCCTGGTATTGTGGCTTCATAATGCATGCTTGAGATAGAATATCTGAATGCCAGTGTATATATATGTGTGTGTGTGTGTGTGTGTGTGTGTGTGTGTGTGTGTGTGTGTCTGTATATATATATATATATATAAATATATATATATATATATATGTGTGTGTGTGTGTGTGTGTGTGTGTGTGTGTGTGTGTAGCAATAATTTAAGACATGAAAGCATATACAAGAGGTGATGGTAACATTGTTCCAGTTTTCTGATATTGCAAGTATGCAATGATATTATCTACCTACATACAGGTTTTATTTATTTTACAATGTCATAGCATACTAATGTGCTATACTCAGAAAAAGAATAAAAACACATTAATAGATAATATTTTGAAACTTCTGTTTAATTTTGTTACAACTAAAGCAAACCTGAAAGGAAAGAAAACTACATATGTATGTCTTTTTTTTTTTTTTTTGAGTGACCAAAATACAATGGCTTTATGGAAGGCAATAGGGCTTCTTAGACTACAGTGTCATATTTCCTAGTTCTATGTTCAGAAACATGCCTATATGTTATCTATTGTAATGCTAAAATGCAAATATTTGTCCATAGAACTTTTCTTAATGTATAAAATTTGGAAAATAGTATCACAACTTTCTCCAAAAGCAGTTTGAATCACAGAGATAATTTATACTGAGTTTATGACAAAGAAATAATTGGTTAGTTGAAATTTTATTTTCAACCTTGGGCCAAAAACTTGGAGTTGTTACAAATGCAATAAATTATCTTAAACAACAAGATTTATTACTAATTTTGCTAGAGATTTTTATCTTGTGTAATATGCAAAGTACACCTGTCATTCAGGTTTCCAAAAGAAATTGAAAATATCATTAAGTAAATAAAAAAAAATATGGAATCTGTCTCTCATAGTCAAATAAAGCTACTTGACTAGTTAACGACACTGTATAACTTAGAACACTGTAAGGTATTCATTAATAAAAGAAAAGAGTTGCTCTCAATTTAATATGTGTTTTGAAATCTCAAACCATCAACTTAGCATTGAGAAAATGTAAAACATAGGTGTATAAGGCAGAGGTTGATATGTTATCCTCAAATGGACAGCACTCACAGATTATAGGAAAAAAATCCTCCACATAACTAAAAGAAGAAACATTTGAATTTTTGGTAACATCACTATAAATGAAAGGGTAAATAAACATATAGAAATGTAGAGAAAATTGTAAATATTAGATCTATTTAAGCCTTCATTAAAGAAGACCAGCATTTTAATCTAGAATTATCTTAAAAGGAGAATTTTTTTCCTAATCCATGGAATTACTATTCATTTAGTCTGCAAATAATTTCCTAAAAATAATTCTGAAATTTATTATCATATTAATTTTAATAAAAATATGTTTTGTTGTTTGGAATAGATATCTTTAACACTGCTCTTTTAAAGAGACATTGGTAAATGTCTGAATATATGAGACCACATATTGTGTATTATGCTTATAGAAAATCAAGATTTCTAGAAAACTGAGATCAAAGAAAGTGCATAAAATTTAATGTGCATTTGTAAGGAAATTACATAGACAAATTGATGAATGGAACAGTTGGCAGATATGCACATGCATACCTTCATATAATACATAAACAATAATATAGGGAACATAAAAATGAAAACAAGATAAAATCGGTGGAACACATGAATGAAAATTGATTCATTTCCATAATATTGCAAATAAGAAACCACCAACTTGTAAAACCAATAGCAAGTCTGATTTGCTTTCAAATTTTGTATTCCCATGAAAGATGATCATCGAAATGATTGATGATGAAAGGGAACATATTTAAGTGGGATCCCTTTGTCAATTCATTCCATAATAGACCCTATAATGAATATTTACATTGTCTTGGTAGGGAATCACTATCTCCCATAATTTTATCAATGATGGACATTTTATACATTAGCCAATACAAATACTTTCTTACTAAATATGGCAGATAGATGAGGACTGGTGACATTTATGTCACAGCCTTGGAGAAAATTCAGGGATTGGTAGGATTTCAAATCCTAAACTTAGACTTTCCCTGTGTAAGGTGAGGCCTGTGTCTTACTATAGAGTAGTCTGTGTTCTGTGAGTGAAGCTTGATGCTTGAAAGTCCTCACATGAAGAACTAGGCCACTTGTTTGCCTTGAGAGGTTTACACATAGTTTATAATAAACATAGAACAACTAAAATCACATAAATACATTTCCTAAAATACAATTTATCATTAAAAAAGAAGTGAGTATACATAAAAGCAATAATGGACTATACTCATAACTACATTCTCTGTTTCTGAAAAACAAATGACATTACTAGGAGTCATCTATGATTTACAGAATCAAAATCAATGTAGATACATCGATGGTTGGATGAGAAACAAATCTATATATTTATCAACATCTACAGAATATTCTTATTATCACTGTACTAATAACTATAAAATAAGTCAACAAATAGCTATTTTCTAGAGGACCAGATACCATATAGTATATAGCTAAACAGTTTTAGGCGGCCTCAAAGATATTATACAACGTTATTACCTGTGTTTCTATATCAGGGATTTAAAAATTATAACTTAAAAGCCCATTAAGAGATACTTTTCAGTATAACTGTTCCTTTTTTTTTTAATTTAAAACATTTGTTTTCTCTTCAAACTAATAATGGCTACCTCTTTTATATTCTCTCTCTCTCTCTCTCTCTCTCTCTCTCTCTCTCTCTCTCTCTCTCTCTCTCTTGCTCTCCTGTCTTGTATAGCAACCCTGACTCAATCTTCCTAGTGGCACTTGCTTTCCTCTCCTCCCCCATCTCTTTCTCCTGCTTCTCTCTCCATTCACTAACCCCCTACTTCCCCTGTGCTCTGGGGGACTTGTCCCTTCCCCCTTCTGTGAGGAACTTTATATGAGTCTTTTAGAATACACCTTGTATACTAGTTCCTCTGGTGGTGTGAATTATAGGCTGGTGATCCTTTGCTCTACATCTAATAATTGATAATGAAGATATACCTTTATTTTGTATACAATTAATATGTCTATATGGTATTAGTATCTATAATATAATAGAAAAACATAGTAAGATATTTTGGCCAGGAAGTTCTAGTCCTTGTAATGCTAGAACTCGGGAAGAAAAGGCAAGAATTCTCTGAGTTTCAGCACAGTCTTTTCTATAGCAGGAGTTCCAGGATAGCCATAGCTATATAGAAAGATGCCATTTCAAAAACACAAAAAAATAAACAAAAAGCAAAACAAAAACATAAGCAATAAAAGAAAACAATTCCCCATTTATTATAGAATTTGACAGTTTCATGCATAGAATCTGAATCATAAAACAGAAAAGAAAATATTTTAAGATGTGTTGGTTTCCTCATTTGTATACTCTTATTTTCACAAATATTACATTTGATACACATGAAGGGTATCACTGTACTCTAAAAGTAGAATTTAAAAGTTATGAAAATCACAGGTTCTAGTTGAAAGTGTAAGAAGTTCTAACCTCTGTCATTCCTTCTTTATTTTTTTTATTCAAAGATTTTTTTATATTTTTTTATTTTATTTAATTTTATAAAACAAAGTCCAATTAAATTAAAACAAACATTTATACACAATATTTGGGAATTTGGGCGTCGTTCTTTCCAAGCTACTTCCTGCTGGTAAGGGGCGCTGTCTTGGGGGGATTCGAAGAAGATTCAGATATCCTGGCTTTAGTCTGTAGGGCTGTTTTGTCCAGCTGTTTTGAATGTAGGATTAGCTTGTACTCTGTTTCAGGAGGTCTGGCATGATCAAACCTCATTAGTCTGGAAGGAATCCACATCTTTACATTTTCTGTGGAAACAAAAATAGAAATCCTTTCTCCCAGTAACTTGTCCTTCAACTTAAATTTTGGAGTCAAAGCATTTTTTTTAATTTAATTTATTGTTTTACATGTCGATCCCAGTTCCCTCTCCCTCCCTCCCTCCCCCTAACCCTCCCTTCTTCCCTCCCTTTTACACTCTCTGCCCTCTCACATGCACTATAAATACCCTCCCCTCCCATCCCCCCATACCAATTCCATGTGTAGGGGAATGCCATCCAGTTGGGGTCATGTAGATCTGACAGGTCGTGTGAAGTAGGGAATAGGGCTTCTCTCCTTTCTCTAGATTAAGGCAGCTATCCCTCCATGGGGGATATGTTCACAAAGTCCTTTTGTGCACCAGGGATACATCCTGGTTCCACTGTCTGAGGTCCCTTAGACTGCTCAGTCCTTCTGGCTGAGACCCATATTCAGGGGGGCCTGTGTCAGTCCCATGCTTGCTTCCCAGCTATCAGTCTGGAGGCCCGTTAGCTCCTCCTTGTTCAGGTAAGCTGTCTCTATGTGCTTCTGCTGAGTGGTCTTGTCCTCTCAATCTGCTTCTGGGTTCTAGTTCAACTCAGTGTTTATGTATGGGTGTTTGCTCCTATTTTCAACAGGCATTAGTTGAGGGCTCCATAGAGAAGTTAGTTGTTGATCTCACTCTCCGGGAAGGGCATTTATGATAGCCTTTCCACGGAAGGAAGCTGAGATTGTTAGTTGGGAGCAGTCTTGTAGTTCTCTCGACTTTTCTTTGTGTTTAATTTTATCTTCAAACCAATATAGGCTCCTTCTTTTATGTTCTCTCTCTCTGTCTCTGTCTCTATCTCTCTATCCTATCTTCTATTCCTAACCAGACTCAATCTTCCTGGTTGCACATGTTTCCTTTTCTCCCCCTCATTTTCTCCTACTTTTCTCTCCATTCGCTGTCTTCCCCCACTTCACCTGAGCTCTAGGGGACTTGTCCTTTCCCAGTTCTGTGAGAGACTTATATGAATCTCTTAGAATACACCTTGTATCCTAGTTTGTCTGGTGATTTGAATTATAGGCTGCTGATCATTTGATCTAGGTCTAAAATCCATATATGAGTAAGTACATACTGTGTTCCTCTTTTTGTGAATGGGTTACCTCATTCAGGATGGTTTCTTCAAATGCCATCCACTTGCCTGCGAATTTCAAGATATCATTATTTTTTTCTGCAGAGTAGTATTCCATTGAGTAGATGTGCCACATCTTCATTAATCATTCTTCAATTGAGGGGCATCTAGGTTGCTTCCAGGTTCTTGCTATTACAAGTAGTGCTGCTATGAACATAGTTGAACAGATGTCTTCCTTGCATGGATGTGAATCCTTTGGGTATATGCCTAAGAGGGGGATTGCCAGGTCCTGTGGTAAACTAATTCCCATTTTCCTGAGGAACCGCCATAGTGATCTCCAAATTGGCTGTATGAGTTTGCACTCCCACCAGCAGTGGAGGAGTGTTCCACTTTCTTCACATCCTTTCCAACATAAGTCATCACTGATGTTTCTTATTTTAGTCATTCTGACAGGGTAAGATGGTATCTCAAAGTTGTTTTGATTTGCATTTCCCTGAAAGCTAAGGATGTGAAGCATTTTCTTAAGTGTCTTTCAGCCTTTTTCATTTCCTCCATTGAGAATTCTTTGTTCAGTTCTGTACCCCATTTTTTAATAAGGATATTTGGTGTTTTGTTGACTAGTTTCTTGAGTTCTTTGTGTATTTTGGAGATCAGCCCTTTGTCGGATATAGGGTTGGTAAAAATCTTTTCCCAGTCTGTGGGCTGCCGTTTGGTCTTGTCGGCTGTGTCCTTTGCCTTACAGAAGCTTCTAAGTTTGAAAAGGTCCCATTTATTAATTGTTTCTTTCAGTGTCTGTGTCCGGGGAATTATGTTCAAGAAGCAGTCTCCTATACCAATTTGTTCAAGGGTACCTCCTACTTTTTCTTCTAAGAGGTTCAATGTGGCTGGATTGATATTAAGGTCCTTGATCCATTTGGACTTGAGGTTTCTGCATGGCGACAGACATGGGTCTATCTGCAGTCTTCTACACACCCTCATCCAATTGTGCCAGCACCATTTGTTGAAGATGCTGTCTTTGCTCCATTGTGTAATTTTAGCTGTTTTGTCGAAAATCAGGTGTTCATAGGTGCATGGATTAATATCAGGATTTTCAATTCGATTCCATTGGTCTACCTGTCTATTTATATGCCAATACCAGGCTGTTTTCAGAACTATAGCTCTGTAGTAGAGCTTAAAATCAGGAATGGTGATGCCTCCTGGAGTTCTTTTATTGTATAGGGTTGTTTTGGCTATCCTGGTTCTTTTGTTTTTCCATATAAAGTTGATTATAATCCTTTCAAGGTCAGTGAAGAATTGTGGTGGGATTTTAATGGGGATTTGCATTGAATCTGTAGATTGTTTTTGGTAAGATTTCCATTTTTACTATGTTAATCCTACCTAACCAAGAGCATGGGAGATCTTTCCATTTTCTGGTATCTTCTTTAATTTCTTTCTTTAGAGTGGCAAAGTTCTTATTATTAGGTCTTTTACTTGTTTGGTAAGCATTACACCAATATATTTTATGTTGCTTGTGGCTATTGTAAAGGGTGATGTTTCTCTGATTTCTTTCTCTGCCTCTTTGTCGTCTGAAAAAAGTGGGGCTACTGATTTTTTTGAGTTTATCTTGTATCCTGCTAGTTTGCTGAAGGTTTTTTATCAGCTGTAGGAGTTCCCTGGTAGAGTTTATTGGGTCGCTTATGTAAACTATCATATCATCTGCAAACAGAGACAGTTTGAATTCTTCCTTTCCAATTTGGATCCCCTTGATCTCTGTTTGTTTTCTTTTAGCATTAGCTAGAACTTCTAGTATGATATTGAAGAGATATGGAGAAAGAGGACAGATTGTCTTGTTCCTGATTTTAGAGGAATTGGCTTAAGTTTCTCTCCATTCAGTTTGATGTTGGCAGTTGGTTTGCTGTATATTGCTCTTATTATGTTTAGGTGTGTTTCTGTTATCCCTGACCTCTCCAAGACCTTTATCATTAAAGGGTGTTGAATTTTGTCGAAGGCTTTTTCCGCATCTAGGGAGATAATTACATGGTTTTCTTTTTCTGTTTGTTTATATGGTGGATCACGTTGATAGATTTTCGTATGTTAATACATCCCTGCATTCCAGGTATGAAACCTACTTGGTCATGGTGGATGATTTCTCTGATGTATTCTTGAATTGTATGCCAGTATTTTATTGAGTATTTTTGCATCTATGTTCATCGAGGATATTGGTCTGTAGTTTTCTTTCTTAGTTGTGTCTTTGTGAGGTTTGGGTACCAAAGTTATTGTGGCCTTATAAAAAGAGTTTGGCAATGAACCTTCTGATTCTATCTTGTGGAACAGTTTGAGGAGCAGTGGTATTAGTTCTTCCTTGAATGTCTGGTAGAATTCTGTGCTGAATCCATCTGGCCCTGGACTTTTTTTGGTTGGACGGCTTTCAATGACTGCTTCTATTTCATTACATTTATAGGTCTATTTAAGTTGTTTGTCTGTTCTTGATTTAATTTTGGTAAGTGATGGTTATCCAGAAACTTGTCCATTTCCTTTGAATTTTCAATTTTTGTGAAATACAGATTTTCAAAGTATAACCTGAAAATTGTCTAGATTTCCTCTGTGTCTGTTGTTATGTTCCCCATTTTGTTTCTGATTTTGTTAATTTGCATGATCTGTCTCTTCTTTTTCGTTAATTTGGATAAAGGTTTGTCTATCTTGTTGATTTTCTCAAAAAACCAACTCTTTGTTGCATTGATTTTTTGTTTTGTTTTCCTGGTTTCTATTTTGTTGATTTCAGCCATCAAGTTAATTATTTCCTGGCATCTACTCCTGTGGGGTGAATTAGCTTCTCTCTGTTCTAAGGTTTTCAGTTGGGCTGTTAAATCTCTTATGTGACTTCCCTCTGTTTTCTTCATATGGGCACTTAGTGCAATGACTTTCCCTCATAGTACTGCTTTCAACGTGTCCCATAAGTTCGGGTATGTTGTATCCTTATTCTTGTTGAATATTAATAAGTTTTTAATTTCTTTCTTTATTGCTTCTTTGACCCAGGAGTGGTGCAATTGCACATTGTTCAGTTTCCATGAGTTAGCAGGTTTTCTGCTATTTGTGTTGTTGTTGAATTCCAATTTTAAAGCATGGTGGTCCGATAAGATACAGGGGACTACTCCTATTCTCTTGTATCTGTTGAGGTTTGTTATGTCACCTAGTATGTGGTCAATTTTAGAGAAGGTTCCATGTGGAGCAGAGAGGAAGGTATATTCTTTTGTCTTTGGATGGAATGTTCTATAGATGTCTGTTAACCCCAGTTGAGACATAACTTCTGTTAATTCTTTTGTTTCTTTGTTGAGTTTCTTATTTGTGGTCCTGTCTAGTGTTGAGAGTGGTGTATTGAAGTCTCCCACAATAAGTGTGTGAGGTTTTATATGAGCTTTGAATTTTCGTAGTGTTTCTTTTACAAATGTGGGTGCCTTTGTATTAAGGGCATAGATGTTCAGAACTGAGACTTTGTGTTGATGGATTTCTTCTGAGATGAATATGAAATGACCGTCTTCATCTCTTTTGACTAATTTTGGTTTGAAGTCTAACTTGTTGGATATTAGGATAGCTATGCCTGCTTGCTTCTTATTTCCATTTGATTGGAAAATCTTTTCCCAACCCTTTACCCTGAGGTAATGTCTATCTTTGAAGCTTAGATGTGTTTCTTGTATGCAGCAGAAGGATGGATTCTGTCTTCGTATCCATTCTGTTAGCCTGTGTCTTTTTATAGGTGAGTTAAGACCATTAATGTTGAGGGTGAGTAAGGAACATTGATTGTTGATGCTTGTTTGATTTAGGTTTGTTGTTGGCAGTGGCATTGTGAATATATTTGTTCTGCTTCACCCTTGGTTTCTGGTGTAGTTGAATTTTCTGTTGCCTACATTTTTGTGGGCGTAGTTACCTTCTTGGGTTGGAGTTTTCCTTCCAATACTTTCTGTAGGGCTGGATTTGTAGATACATATTGGGAAAATCTGGTTTTGTCATTAAATATCTTGTTCTCTCCATCTATAGTGATTGAGAGTTTTGCTGGTTATAGTAGCCTAGGCTGGCATCCGTGTTCTCTTAAAACTTTTACAACATCTATCCAGGACCTTCTGTCCTTGATGGTTTCTATGGAGAAGTCAGGTGTAATTTTGATAGGTCTGCCTTTATATGTTACCTGTCCTTTTTCCTTCGCTGCTCTTAATATTCTTTCTTTATTCTGTATGCTAGGTGTTTTGATTATTATTTGTCGAGGGGTCTTTTTTCTTTGGTCCAGCCTATTTGGGGTTCGGTATGCTTCTTGTATTTCATGGGCATGTCCTTCTTCAGATTTGGAAAGTTTTCCTCGATGATTTTGTTGAATATGTTTTCAGCACCTTTGCGCTGGGCTTCCTCACCTTCCTCTATGCCTATTATTCTTAGGTTTGGCCTTTTCATGGTGTCCCACATTTCCTGGATGTTTTGTGTTAAGGATTTGTTGGATTTATGATTATCTTTGGTTGATGAATCTATTTCTTCTAGTTTATCTTCTTCGCCTGAAATTCTCTCTTCCATCTCTTGAAAACTATTGGTTATGCCTGTGTCTGTAGTTGCCGATTTTTTGCCCAGCTTTTCAATTTCCAGCATTCCTTCCGTTCGTGTTGCCTTTATTTTCTCAATTTCAGTTTTCAAGTCTTGAACCGTTTCCTTCACCTGGTTCATTGTTTTTTCTTGGCTTTCTGTACATTCCTTAAGGAATTTTTCATTTCTTCCATTTTTTTTTGTTTGTTTTTTCCTCCATTTCTTTAAGGGATTTTCTCACATCTTCTTTGAGGGCCTCTATCATTTTTATGATGCTAATTTTTAAGTCATACGCTTCTGCTTCCTCTGCTTTGTTGTCGTGTTCCATTCTAGTTGGTGTAGATTCCCTAGATTCTGGTGGTGTCATGTTTGTCTTTCTGTTGTTAGGTGTTCTCTTGTATTGCCTTCTTCCCATAGCTTCTTCCAGTAGGTGTTGGTGGTGTATCCCCCCTCTCCCTAAGGTACTTCCCCGATGGGCTTATGTGGGTCTGAGATTCAATATCTGTAGCTCTGTGTGGTCCAAGCTCTCTAGGAGGTTTCTCTGCAGACAGAGATCCAGGGATGGGCTCAATGATGAGGATCCAGAAGATGTAAGCAGGTACTCACAGTGGTCTTCTTGCCTATATCTCTGGCCAATAGCTCTGTCCAATAGCTGGCGGAAGAGGGCAGGGGCTGAGCTGGGACTACAGAAGGTTTTGTAGGATAGTGGGATCTCATGGGAAACTGGTGCTCTCCAGCTGAGACCTGGTTCTTTGGGAAATGATCTTGTCTGTGGGAACTCTGAGTGGGCCAGCAGAGATAGGCGGATCTCTGGGAGGGGCCTGGGACTCCAGCAGAGGATTGGAGGCGGGGTCAGAGACGAAGCAGGTGGTGAGTGGTCCTGCAAGGATAGTTAGGTCTCCTTTGTTCAGAGTTGCTCAGACAAGTGTCAGAAGTAGGGTGGACTGTTGTCTCCACCCTCTGTCCCAGTGCTCAACCAGAGTGGCAGGACCGTTGGTGGGGTAGGGCACAGGGTAGGGGGGGGTAGGCTGGCAGTGGGGATGGGTGGGGGTGTATCAGAGCTCCAAGGGTGCTCTCCATGGGGACCAGAGACAGGAGCAGCAGGATCAGGGGCCCCTGTCATTCCTTCTTAACTACCAAATGAAAAAATAATATCAAAAGCACAAAAGCAAACAAAGAATAACCTAAACAAAATGGAAAGGCAATATCTTTTTATTATTGTTGTTTTTGCTTTTTGTATTTTTGCTTCCTGTTTTTATTTATATATTTACATATATTTATTGATTTGTTTTCTTTGTTTTTTTAAGATAGGTTTTCTATGTGTAGCCTTGACTATCTTGTAACTCACTCTGTAGACAAAGCTGTTCAAAAGTCAAAGAGCTACCTTCCTCTCCCTCTTGAGTTCTGGGAATAAATATGTACAACATCATCAACAGGAAGTGAAAAGCAATCACTTAAAATCACCACACCAATGAAGTCACTCTTCCCACAAACGTGGAGGACTAAATAGTTCAGAATATAAAGAAAGCTCAGCAGCTGAGAGCATTTTCTTACCTTCCAGAGGATTAAGAATTGAATCCCAGACTAAATATTGGCTCACAGATTACTGTAACAGCAGTTGCCAGGTATCTGATGCTTTCTTCTGTTGGCTGAAGGTATCAAGGATGCATCTGGTATGAAGGTATACATATAAGCAGAATATCCATACACACAAAATGACAAATAATATACTTAAAGGTAAAATGGTTAGAGAAGCTCAACTTACATTTGCAGAAATCTACTAGCAAACATTTCATTTGCTTGGGAGGTGTTGTCCCTTTTCCCTTCTCAGGGGACTATGTATGTCTCTCTTAGGGTCCTCCTTGTTTCCTAGCTTTTATGAAAGTGCGGGTTGCAGGCTAGTGATCTTTTGTTTTATGCTTAAAATCCATATAATTGTGAATGCATACTGTGTTTGTCTTTTTGTGATTGGGTTACCTCACGTGGCTTGTTTCTTCTAGTTACATCAATTTGCTTGTGAATTTCAAGACTTCATTTATTTTCTGAGTAGTAGTACTCCATTGTGTAAATGAACCACATTTTCTCCATCCATTCTTCAGTTGAGGGGTATTTAGGTTGCTTCCGAGTACTGACTATTACAGATAATGCTGCTATGAATATAGCTGAACATGTGTTCTTGTTCTATGGATATGCATCTTTTGGATATATGCCTGAGAGTGGAATTAATGGACCTTCAGTTAGACTGATTCAACCCCACATCTGTCACAGGGCTGATCTTCTAAATAAGCGAAGAACACAAGAAGCTAGTAATCAAAACATGAAATAAGCCAATTAAAAATTGGGGTACAGAACTAAATAGAGAATTCTCAATAGAAGAATCCAAAATATCTGAAAGTCACTTAAGAAAATGCTCAAAATCATAGCCATCAGGAAATGCAAATCAAAACAACTCTGGGACGCCATCTTACTCTTCTCAGAATGACTATCATTAAAACACCAAAGACAGTTTATGCTGGAATGGATGTAGAAAAGGGGGAATAATCCTCCACTGTTGGTGGGAGTGGAAATTCATACAGAAAGTTTGGAAATCAGTATAGAGTTTTGTCTGAAATCTAAATTTAAAAGAAATCCTCTGTACACTGCTTAGAAGGATCGATTCCAATATATATGACAACAACAAATTTTGGCATAATTTGGAGCAACAGGAATTCTTATTAATTTCTATTGAGAATTATAATGATAAAGCACTTTATAAATATTTTCAGTTTATCAGGGTTCATTATTTGAGAAAAATATTGTCAGTTAAAAGAAAATATAATATATTGACAAGGGGTGGGGGCTGTTTAAGTCTCTGTATTAATTCCTATCTACTACATGTATAAGTTACTCTGTTGGCCATGTGAGATACTGCTTTGTAATAAATATTATTAGGAGTAATGATATTACTACATTTAATTATCAGAAAAATATTAGGTGTTTTTCAACTAGGTCAATACTCAGTCTCATCTCAGATCCTTAGCCAAGTAAGTGGTGTCAGCATGGAGTCTATCTCATGGTGTGAGCCTTAAATTACTTCCACAACTCGCCCCACTTCTGTGTCACTATTGCAATAGAATATTGTGAAATAACATCATCATTGTAGATAGACTGGTTTGTACCTGGTTTGGTGTTTACTTTTTCTTTTGGTAGTTTGAAGACTCCTATGAAATACTGTGAGCATATTCAGTGGGGTGAATACTTTAGGTAGGCACCAGCTTGACTTCTTTGTGTTCACAGAAATATGTAGGTTTTGTCTTCAGCAATATGGCAATATCACCAATTTGTGGAAAGCAATCAATATCCCAGTGGCAACAATTTTAGTTGTGTCAGGGATTTTCCGAGGCTACTTTGGCCAAAAAAAATTCAAACAAAACCATTCTTGACACTACAGTTTTTACTTTCTAATGAGAGAATTATAGTTGGTACTTGTGTACTTCATTATAATTATATTTAGGTATCTTTCATCTTTATTTTTCCAGAGGCTTCTATTACAGTAGATTACTTTATGAATCCTCAAATGTCTCTTTGTATTAGAAAGATTATAAGAGCCAGAGGGACGGGAAGACAAGGAAACAGTGCTTTTCAAATAAAACAGTACTGTTGAAGATACAAACTCCAAGAGCATGCACAAGGCCAGCATTGTTCCATGTCATGTGGGATCTAGTACTGAGAGAGATAATTGGACTGGGTTCACACTCCTAACCAAGAAGCTTTCTCTATTTGACAACTACTTACAAAGGAATAATGAGTCTTTACAACGGAATCTACTTTGGGCAGGTTGATGGGAGATCCATTCTGTAAATATGTTTCTCATATTGGTTAATTAATAAAGCATTATTGGCCAATAGGAAAGCAAGATATGTGGGACTAGGAGACTAGGAGAAGAGAGGAAGAAGAAAGGGAGAAAGAGATTCAACATGGAGGATGGAGAGAGAAACAGGATCCTCTCTCCTGTAAGTTGAGACTACATGGAAATACTTTTAATAGAAGTGGGTAAATATTTAAGACACACCTAACCAATTAGAAATTATAGTTACAGGCCAAAGGAATTATATTTATACAGCATCTCTGTGTGTTATTTGGGGCTGCATGGCTGTGGGACAAGACCAGCAGGGAAAAACTACTTTTAACAAAATGGTGCTGAAATGTGGCTAATAAGAACTTCTACTTAAAATTTAACAAAAGCTTAAGAAAGGATTTTAGAAACAAAAGAACAGAGACAAGCAAAACTTCTTGGTACCAGCATTTTTATCAGTTGGGCTCTGTTTTGCTAGAGAGAAGCAGAGATTTGAGCAGCTCCTTTAAGGGAGGTTTCTTGACTCAATATAATCATCAAAAACAAGCATGGCTTTTAAAAACCTCTGCTAACAAATGAATGGGGTGTACCAGAGCTGGCAATGTCAGTGACCACATCTCCAAGCATGCAACATGCTGCTGGAAGGCAGCATAAACCAAGGCTCTCACAGCTCTGAGTTCTGTTGGTAAAATTACCTAACTCCATCTTTGGTAAACCACGGCTAATACAGCTATGGCTTTCATTTGACAAATCTTGTTTACCAGATAAAAGACTCGTGGACAGAAAAAGAAAGATTTAGGGTAAAGACAGATTCAGGTTAAGAAAAAATGCTAAAGGTTTACAATGTGTTTTAAAATATATGTAGACTTGGGAGAGGAAAACAAAGACAGGATAGAATGGTTTAAAAATAATAAAAAGAAAGAGATTAGCTGACACAGTAGCACACACCTTTAGTTCCAGCACTCGGGAAAAAGAAGCAAGAAGATCTCTGTGATTTCAAAGTAAACCTGGTATACAGAGTTAATTCCAACACAGATAAAAGATACATATAGAAACCTGTCTCAAAAAATGGAAAAAAATGAAGTAGAAGAAATAGAGTAATAAAAAACCCACATAAAGATGGAAAGCATAGAGAAACTTTGGATACTATATGCTATTCTATAGTCTTTATATTATTTGTTTGCAGAGGAAATAGCAACCACTGTTTAACGAAATGCTGCTGGATTAATCCAATTTAAATATTGTAAAAATGCTTTGACTTCAAATTTAATTCCAAGGACATGTTACTTGGGAAAAGTATTTCTATTTTTGTTTCAACAGAAAATGAAAAGCTGTGGATTCCTTCCAGACTAGAATGGGTTGAATCAAGCAAGACTCTCTGAAACAGTATCCCAGGTGATCCAACATTCAAAACAGCTGGGACAAGGCAGACTTGCAGAACATTGCAGCCAGGAGTTTTGCATCTTCTTAGGATCCCCATGACAGCACCCATACAAGTAGGAAGCAGTTTAGAAAAAATGATGCCCAAATTCCCAAATATTTTCTATAAATATTTGTTTTCATTTAAATAGGCTTGGTTATAAATGGTTAATGACCACGGCTAATCTTTTTAATGGTTAAAAGAGGGTTATGGTATAGATATGAATACTTAGCTTTGAAATGGATTTTCATTAATGGATATAAATTTAAAGTCGACTTTGTGATTGGTGTATTTCTCCTCTTGTTTTCGTACTGTGTTTATACAGCTCATTAAAAAATGTAATATATAATGTAGTACAGATTTTAGATAGTTACCTATAATACTCAAAACATTAGTTAGGTTTTACCTATAATAGTCAAAACGTATAGTTAATACGGTTAGGTTTTCTATATACAGAGATATATATGAGATGGATAAGTATTCTTCAAACCTTTCAAAGACCTACAGAATATGGCATTTAAAATGGTTTAGGGTTTTTCTTAACAGTAAGACATAACTTCTCCTGGAAAAACTACTTGTGTCAGAATGGAAGATGGACCTTGAAGAAATGAGTTATGGAGTTTGCCTTCAATAGGGCAAGACTAATCATTTGGAAAAGATACTGCTCTTATCCGGACTGTTCGATTTTACGCTGTACAAACTGGACATGCAGGACCCAGAGGAAAGTGACTGCTAACATAACATGGATATTGCTGAAGAGTTACTGCTTCATGGAAGAGTATGCAAGCCAGATATTCTGCAGGACACAGATAGAAATCACTGACAAACTGCCAATACAGGTGGACAGTTTAGTTTTCTGCTTTGCTGAGTAGTCTGACAGACACACTATAGTCTATAAGTTTGAAGATCTAACATTACAGAAGAACTTCAGGTGACGTACCAGGCAGTGAGTTGTCTCTGACATTTCTAGAGTTTATATATTATCCTTCGGCGGTCTTTGATGGAGTTGAAGACAGATAGTTATGGTTATAGATTTCCTTAGTTAGGATTGAAGATATGTTATATTTAGGACTTTAGACTCACAAAGATAGGATAGATGATAATTTTTTTTTAAATCTTGCTAAATGTTTTTGGACTAAATATTGTTAACTGTGGTTCTTGTTTGTTAACTGTGTTGTTATATATTTTGTGATGTTAATGTTAAACCCTTCTTATTTTATACAGAAAAGAGGACATGATGATGTCAGTCTGTAAATATGTTTCTATTATTGGTTAATGAATAAAGCACTGTTGGCCAATAGCAAAGCAAGGTAGGCTAGACTAGGAGACTAGGCAGAGAGAGGAAGCATGGAGGAGATTAAACATGGAGGACGGAGAGGGTAGAATACTGGACGTTCTTTCCATTAAGATGTGACTATGTGGAAATATTTAGATGAATAGAAATGGGTTAATATTTAAGACAGAGCCAGCCAGTAAGAAACTAGTAATTGGCCAACAGCATTATTTCTAATACAGCACCTGTGTTTGTGTTATTTGGGGCTGGATGAATGTGGGACCAGGCCAGAGGAAAAAGTACTCTTAACAAGTGGACTTAGATGGACAAAACAAAATGAATTCCATGGTATTTTTGGAGGTGATTCAAATCTTATGATTCTGTCTATTGTATATTATAGTTTTTGATTACATGCTTTTATTTATGTGTGTGTATGTGTGTGTGTGAGTGTGTGTGTGTGTGAGAGAGATAGAAAGAGGTGTGCATGGGTGTCTGTGAGTATATGCAATTCTAAAGCCTTTGCTTTTATTTCCTGTTCGTTTTGTTTTATTGTATTTTGAATGTTTTAGAAAATATGCTCATTTGTTTTCTAAAGCTAAAGAAAAAGAAGTTATGGAATTGAAGGGGTCTTTGGAGATCTGAGAGAAAGCACATTTTGATCAGAATATATAATATAGAACAATTATTTTCAACAAAAATAAAATAAAAAATACTGACATTTTTCTCAGAAAGTTCTTTCCATGTGATATAGCATTCTTCAAGTAATAGGAATTGAACATTAACATTTACTCATAATATATTTGTGTGTGTGTGATAGAGAGAGAGACAGAGAGAGAGAGAGTCAAACATGTGTGAGTACATTCTATGTGAGCAAAATAGAAAACGTCATAATTTGGACTAAACGTATATACAGACTAGACACATAATCAAATATGAATTGTCCAAATGTTTAGTGACTATTGCAAGCAGCACAGAAACTGCAAAATCAATATTCAATCAAAATACATATTTGAAAAATTTTAGCTATTGCTATTCTAAAAAGACCATGAATCAAACAAGGAAAAAATGAATGCAAACACTAAAACATGTAATATTTGTTCACAGACTGAATTTAAATGTATCTCCAAATAAAAGGAAAAGAAATATCCAAAGTTAGTGTATAGTTTACTGGATTGTTGGTTGGACAAGTTTGATTAGAAAATATACAGCTTCTCAAGTCTGAGCAAACAAACTACTTATTTTACCTGAGTGTCTATTTTCAAGAGTTCCATCTGGCTCCAATGTTTTTCTTTCTTGCTTTACATGTCTTCACTTCAATTTGAGAACTGTTTGCTTGAGCATGCACAAAGTGCTTGACATGGCACTTAGCACGGAATGGTTGTTCTAGGAAATCAGAGAGATGGCACGCTCCCTACCCAGGAGGCTGACTTACTAGGAAATAATATCTTGTCCAGATGTCAGCTCATGTGAAAATGGCTCATACAATTTGTGTCATCATTTTGGGCTTTAGGGATATGCTCCTTTGAATGTTAAGTCCTATTCCAATTAAGAATCTCTATGAAGGGGAGCTGTTCTTATTTACTTGAGAAATAAAACCAGGATATTCCAAACTCTGCATGTGGAAGTATGCTGACACCAGTGAATTAAAATCATTAAATAACTTTTGGAATAGGAGAAAAATAGTAAAATAGTTCAGATTTTTATCAATCCAATTCACGTTTAATAAGTAGTCTGTACAGAAATTTGAATTAGAAAATATAAGCATAGAAAAATGTATATAAAATTGATTTCTCTGAATGAAGCACTTAAATTGTTATTTAGGAACACAATGAAAAAAGTCAGTTAACATGCTAAATAGTAAGAATTTGCAATGAAAACTTTGCAGAATAGATCATTGTTGTAAAAGATAAAGGTAGAACAAACAATGAGTTAAGGCTCAGAACTCAAATTGGTGAACACGTAATGTGGGATTCACATTCACATTAAACTAGTGTCTGTGTCATACTTGCCTATTGTTCCAACCTTATCAAAAAAAATCATGAAATGGTGTTATTTGCTACTTTTAAACAAATATAAAAACTTCGATGTAAAAAATTTCTTTAAAATATACAGGATTTTTTACATATTTAAGTATAGAGATTGTAATATGATACAATGTTTCACAATGAAATTACTACTATAACAGAATAAATTACATATCTATTGCCTCACATGTGTATGTATTTTGATTTCAGTGTCAAGGATAGCTTTAGTGTACAAACTTTTAAAATTATTCAATATGTTACTTATCCCTAAAGACAATCATTTTATTGAACTTTACAATATTAAAGCTCTCTAGTCAAGATGTTTGTTAGATTTGTCTATTTTCATTTTCTACAATAAATTTCAAATTACTATTTTTAATCTCTATATATTTGACTTAAGAAAATGTCTTTTAGAAATTAGAATGTGATCCTTGCTGAGTACATATCATTATTACTAACCTACCAATAATTTTCATGGTAATAAAGTCAAGATTATCTGTACAATTTTAAGGTCCCTTTTACCTGTCTAATATCTACATCTCAAAATAATTGTGATCTTATTTTCTACTTGTTTCATATGTAAATCTACAAGGACCTATTGCGGTAAATAAGGATCAGGATAAACAAATAGGCCGAATAGATGTTTATTCAGGGAGAAATAACTTACAACCTAGACAGATGAACACCAGGAAATTCAACCGGATCCTCTCCTGTCCGAGTCACGCCAGAAAGAGAGGCCTTTCCTGGCCCCCTCCGACCTCCTTCCACAGGTCACTTCCGCCCATGGCTCCACCCCCAATGGGCGTGGTCAGTGCCACAGAAGGAGACAAAGTGAATATCCCACTACAAGGACCCATAAGTTATTACAGCTCTTATAATTCACTTTTAGTTTAAAGGAAATAAAAACTTGTAATGAAATTCACTGCCAAAGAGATGTAATAATTTATGGGAAGTTCATGTCAAATGCTATATTGAACATCTATAATTGAAAATTTTCATTAACTTTGGTCAGTGAAATTCATTTTGCAAGCAAAAATGACTAACAGATTCTCTTTTGGAAAAGTTAAAAAAAATACTGATGTTTCTCTTGGCTGAGTGAATGCATACCTTCAGTAATTATATATGATAAAGTGGTTTTATTCATTTACTATTTTTGATTAATATGAACTGAGGTCAAAGCATAACTAGGTATATGAATTCATAATTGTAAAAAGCTGATCATATTCATTTAGAAAAGGAGGTGAGTATATTCATTTAACATAAGGATGGAAAAGTTATGCATTTGCGGAAAAAAATGGATAATTGACTGACATTATTGAATGACAAATTTGCGTAAAATTTGGGGAATAAGAAAATAATTAGAGATAGAACTGTTCTATTTTTCAGTTATATGCATTTGTGTTAGATTAGAATTCAATTATAATATGTGATGATTAATCTTTATTTTGAATATAAGTATATTTACAACCACCCAGCACAATGTGGAAGGACTGACCTATGGGTCTAAAGGAATGAGTTTCCTGATTAACTAAATTGAAGATACATGTAATTCATGCAGGTGGCACCATGTGGTGGGTTGGTAAATGTCAGGACAGATCTAACAATAAAAATGATAAAGCAGGCAAATTACTTCCTACTCTCTTTACCTCTTCTTGTCATGAAAGAAGGGGAGCTTCTTTGTACCATGAAATCTTCTTTGACAAGACAGACTGAACTTTCTGAAAATTTGAGCCAAAATTTCTTCCTGTAAATTATTTGCATAAAAATCTTGATCACAAAGTAGGGGAAACCAAGTTATAGACAAAATGAGAGCAAACACGTCTCTGTAATCATGGGGAAGTAGAGGGGAAATTCTCTGTAGTGCAACATTGGACTCAAGCAAGAAAAATGTTTTCAAAAGATACTTGCAAAAAAAAAAAAAAAAAAAAAAAAAAAAAAACTCAAAGAACTCAAGAAACTAGTTAACAAAAAACCAAATAACCCTGTTAAAAAATGGGGTACAGAACTGAAGAAAGAATACTCTATAGAGGAAATAAAAAAGGCTGAAAAACGTTTAAGAAAGTGCTCTACATCATTAGCTATCAGGGAAATGCAAATCAAAACAACTTTGAGATAAAATCTTACTCCTGCCAGAATGGCTAAAATTAGAAACATCAATGACAACTCATGCTGGAGAGGACGTGAAGAAAGGGGAACACTCCTCCACTGCTAGTGTGAGTGCAAATTCGTGCAGCCATTTTGGAAATCAGTATGCCATTTCCTCAGGAAAATGGGAATTAGTTTACCACAGGACCAAGCAATCCACTCTTAGGCATATACCCAAATGATCCACATCTATGCAAGAAAGACATATGTTCAACTATGTTCATCGCAGCACTATTTGTAATAGCAAGAACCTGGAAGCAACCTAGATGCCCCTCAATTGAAGAATTTATAATGATGATGTAGTACATCAACACAATGGAATACTACTCTCCAGAAAAAAAATAATGGAATCTTGAAATTTGCAGGCAAGTGGATGGCACTTGAACAAAACAATCCTGAGTGAGGTAACCCAGTCACAAAAAGAGGAACATGGTATGTATTCACTCATATATGGAATTTAGACCTAGAGCAAAGGATCAACAGCTTATAATTCACACCACCAGAGGAACTAGGATAAAAGGTGTATTCTAAGAGACTCAGATAAAGTCCCTCACAGAAGCCTGAAGGAACAAGTCCCCCAGAGCACAGGGGAAGTGGGGGGGCAGTGAATGGAGAGAGAAGAAGGAGAAAACGAGGGGGAGGAAAGGAAAACATGTGCAACTAGGAAGATTGTGTCAGGGTAGGAATAGAAGACAGGAGAGAGACAGAGAGAGAGAGAGAGAGAGAGAGAGAGAGAGAGAGAGAGAGAGAGAGAGAGAGAGAACATAAAAGAGGGAGCCAATATTGGTTTAAAGAGAAAATTGAACTTAAAGAAAGGTCAAGAGACCTACAAGACTGCTGCCAACTAACTATTTGAGCATCCTTGGAAAGGCTACCATAAATGCCCTTCCCGGATAGTGAAATAAACAACTAAATTATCCATGGAGCACTCATCTAATACCTGTTGGAAACAGGAGCAAACACCCATAAATAAACACTGAGTCAAAGTAGAACCCAGATGGAGAGGACAAGACCAGGCAGCAGAAACACATAGAGACAGCTTACCTGAAAAAGGAGGAGCTAACAGGCCACCAGACTGATAGCTGGGAAACCAGCATGGGACTGACTCAGGCCCCCTTGAATATGGGTCTGAGCCAGAAGGTCTGAGCAGTCTAAGGGACCTCAGACAGTGGAGCCTGGATGTATCCCTGATGCACAAAAGGACTTTGCGAACACATCCCCCATGGAGGGATAACTGTCTTAATCTTGAGACAGGAGAGAACCCTAGTCCCTACTTCACATGACCTGTCAGATCTACATGACCCCAACTCGATGGCATTCCCCTACATGTGGAATTGGGTTGGGTGGATGGGAGGGGAGGGTGGCTAGAGTACATGTGAGAGGGCAGAGATTGTAAAAGGGAGGAAGTGAGAGAGGTTGGGAGTGAGGGAAGGAGGAAGAGGGAACTGGGATCGACATGTAAAATAATAATTTAAATTATAAAAATGCTTTGACTCCAAAATTTAAGTTCAAGGGCAAGTTACTGGGGAAAAGGACTTCTATTTTTGTTTCCACAGAAAATGAAAAGATGTGGATTCCTTCCAGACTAATGTGGTTTGATCAAGCCAGACCATCTGAAACAGAGTACCAGGTGATCCTACATTCAAAACAGCTGGACAAAGCAGCCTTACAGACTACAACCAGGATTTCTGAATCTTCTTTGAATCCCCCATGACAGTGCCTCTTACCAGCAGGAAATAGTTTGGAAAGAACAATGCCCAAATTCCCAAATATTGTCTATAAATTATTTAAATGGACTTGGTTTTATAAAATAAATTTTTAAAAAAAGGAAAAAAAATTGTGACCATGTATAGAAATATTTGCCCAAAACTAAGGGGACTCTATGATTTTATTATGGGTGTGTACTCTGCTTTACTTTGGTTTCATTTTTTTCCTTTGGTGTTTGTTTTGATTTATTGTTTTGTTTTTGAGGAAAAGAACAAGCTGTTGGTGTAATTATTAAGCAAGCAATAAAATCATTGCCCTTTCATTTTGGAACTATTTCAAACTGAATTTATTTGTGATATTGTAATCTATTTTATACCTCAGCCTTTTTAGTTAAAAGCAACAACAAAATATTAGATACCCCTTATGATAACCGAAGAGTAAAAAAAAAAATATTCTGTTTTCTGTTCACGATACACTCTTTAGTACCTTAATTTCACAAATTTTTGAAAAAATGTAATTTTGAAAACTATAATTGTCTTCATTTTCTTTACAAACTCTTTCTTTTCTTTTTTCACAATATTTATGTCCCATTCTAAATGAATTGATTTTTTAGCAATTGGCTCATCAGACTCTAAAACTTCTCATTCCTCATTGGGTATTTGAAGAAAGCCCACCTACAACCTTGTAAACAGCATCTCATTTTCAAATCTCTTTCCTTGCCTTTTGTAATAATATTTCAGTCTTCTCATTATTTTTATACTCATCTAACATGTATTTTAATCACTTATAAAAATTGCCTTCTCCATCTTTAACTGTAGGCTTTCCTTAAGGATTTGTGTCTATTCTGTTACACACTGTGTCAAGATGATATGATTACCAAATACAGACTAATGACTGCATCTTTAATTTTGGCCATGCTGCCTACTTCAAGCTCCAAATTCATTTTCACCATATGGTTTGGCATGTATCTCTTTGTGAATATCCCACTACGATCCTAAACTTGACATTTATAATTCTAAACTGGTTTGATTCACACAAACTGTTTTTGCTTGGTTTCCAGTCCTTATTAATTGAGTTCTTACCTCTAAAATTATTTTATTAGAAACCTCATTCATTTTTAAATCTTTCTTTTCTTAGACTAAATACTCAGTTTTGACAGTTCAAATGCTGGTTTGTTATATTCATAGTCAAACTTCAAGCCTTCAATAAATACATGTTTTATAGAATTTATAATTTATATTTTACTTAATTTTGTTGGAATTTATCTCAATGTTACACTGTCACTCAACAAAGAAAATTTCATAGTCTCCTCACTGTACAGGCATTATGGCCACACTCCTTTTCAGGCACTTGGGGTGTTGAGGACCTACAAATTTTTCAGAATCCTTTGCTATTATATCCTTGTGTATCTGTATATTCTGGCAACAAGCACATCCTTAATTATCTAAATACATCTAATGTCAAGCATATATTTGGTGCATGGCATAGTGTATTAAACCTTGACAATCCAGTCAAAATATCATCATTACCAAGACACATAGTGAAAACTCCATATCCTCTTAGTCTATTTTACATTTTTTTCTACTTAATTTGTAATAATTTTATTTAAATTTTTATAGTTGTTTCATCAAGATAATATTTCAAATCCTTCATCACTGGAATGCAAGCTCAGTACATAGTGCAAAAAAATATGGAAGTAATAAAGCTGCTACTGAAGAGTAAAAATATAGTTTTATATATGAAGAAACTACAATCACTAGAATGCATATATGATAAAATTGTATTAAACAAGGCATTGAGTAGAAGCAGGAAAAATCACTGCATCATTCATAAAAACTTCCTCTCCCTTACCACAAACCAAATGGCATTTCTACCTTGTTTGTGACTATAACAGAGAGGATATATACATATGCATGCATATATATATATATATATATGTATATATATATGTATATATATGTATATATATATGTATACATAAAATGATTGAAAATATAAGAGAAAGGAAGGAGAATGGATAGGAGGAGGGTAGAAGTTTTGTGAAGGGACTGGCAGAGAGGAGTGTAGAAGGGGAAACTATGATTGGTCTCAAAAAATATCTACTAAAAAGAGTTTATTGTAATGCGTACAGTTTTTCCGGTCTTGTTCCGCCGCCGCGCCAGCCCCAAGTAACACACTGAGACTCTGTATTAGATATAATTCTGTTGGCCCGGTTACTTGTTTCTTATTGGCTAGCTCTGCCTTAATTATAAACCCATTTCTGCTGATCTATGTATTTCTCTTACCAGGGAGCTCGATGGCATACTGCTTTCTCCAGACTCTCCAACTTGGCTCCTCCTTCCTACCTCCTCTTTCCTCCTTGTCTCCTAGTCCCTCCTATCTCCTTTCCTATTGGCCAACAGTGCTTTATTCATTAACCAGCATGAGAAACATTTACAGAATGACATCTCCCATCAGTTTATTGCTAATAATAAAAGATAGAGGTGTTCATACACTTGGAATTGCATCAAAACGGTACTGTATGTAAATTTATTAGTAGCTTTGAGTGTGATTTCTTAGCCCTCAGATGTAATGCATTCAAAATAATGAGTGTGATGCTGAGGAACAAATATTTTATATTGGGCATGCTCACTTGTCAATAGTGTTCGTCTTTACTTCTCTGTGCATTTTTTTTCAAGAATTTCTAATTATAATGAGACAGAAAATTCATGGGTATTTAATTAACAATTTGACAATTCTGATGATCAATTAATTAGTTACATCACATGAAAATTGTCTTTAATGGAAATTTTCTCTCATGACACATTATCAAAATAACCTTATGAGTCAAATATCCAATAAATTTATCAACTTAGATTTTTTTATTCAGCTTTGTATTCACTGAAAAACTTAGCTGCTATAAGACAATTCTCTATGGCTCTTACACCTTTCCATGTTTTACAAGGAAGGGCATTGTCTATCAGTTTGTCCGATATACCTTTCCAGAATTCTTCAGAGATACAAATGATTCATTTACTATATATTATAGCAAGTATAATGTTTCTCAGCTGAGAAAAGCCCATATAGGCTTACTAACTATAAAAAAAATACCCACATACTCTAAGGTCAGGATAATTTACCTGTAATTACACCAGTTCTATGTTCAGGTATCACATGCATTTTTGAACAGCACTCCATGTGAACTAAGACTCAGTAAAGTATCTGGAATGCTACAACTTTGGCTGTTGTTATTGCCATTAATAAAAAAATTGTTTTATTGACCCCAGAAAATCCTTTATTTAGGTATAATCCATGCTAAACAATCAAACTAAAACATAACTTTCTAAGTTGAGTAAAATTTCAGTACTCTCAAATATCTCCAATATCAGTGAATAAATTCTTCAGCAGAGGGACAACTCCTTTGAAATATTGTCATACAATTTACATTAAAAGTTCACAGATAAATTTCACATAATCCACTAAAAAGTGATAAATATTGCAAGGCTAGAAAAAGAAAATTATAAGCAAATAGGAGTGTACTAATGTGTGTATGTTTATTTGCTGTATTTCCACCTTAAAAAGTAAATCATAATTATTTATATTAATAAACAGAAATTAATGAAAAAATATTATGTAAAATTCTCCTGTTGCCATGTAATTATCTATTATGACTTGTAGATAACGTACTTAGCTTATATTATTCATAAAGCATTTTGGGTAATAAGTTAATGATTAAATCTGCATTTTCATATTATTTTAAGACTACTGAAAGAAGTTCTAAAGTAAACCTATTTTATGCCAATATTAATAGGTTCATTGAAACTTGTCTGACAGATTTCTTAAGGGGAATTACTGTGTACTGAACAGTTATTTTCTCAGAGGATGTGCAAAACATTACTTAGCTCATGGAAATAGATTAGACTTGTGTGTATGACAAGTACTCTAGCATACTTACTTTATTCAATTTATTTTGTTTATGGCAATTCTTTGCAGTTTTTACTGTAAAATGAAAGATACAACATTAGGCCTAACTTCAGAAATTTTCTTTACTCATAGAAGCACTTTTTCAACTTTTGTCATGCTTGCTTTGTAGAAATGTGCAGATGCATACAACCTGGATTACTGAAAGTGGCACATTCCAAGAAAACAACTGGGAGGAAATAGATTAAGAGATATTTAGAATGAGCAGGCATGCATCTTCCTCCTATCAAAATAATTTAGTAACTGTATCACATATTGGTAATAATTGAGTTATTTTAGTCAACAGAATTTTGTAAATATTCCATTATCAGTGTGATGTATCTAACCCAAAAGAAATTGCATTCACTTGGAGATGGAACAAATAGTGACAATCATAGCTATGAATTCACTTCATATATATGCAAATTTTCAAGTTAAGAATCTAGACAAATGATTTTGGCCCTCAAATTGATTATTTCTTGGCATCTCCTCCTCCAGAGTGAGTTCACTTCATTTTTCTAAGGCTTTCAGTTGTGCTGTTAATTCTCTAATGTGACTATCCCCTGTATTCTTCATATGGGCACTTAGTGAAAAGTAGTTCCCTCATAAGACTGCTTTCAAGGTGTCCCATATGTTAGGGTATGTTGTGTTCTCATTCTCGTTGAATTTTAGGAAGTCCTTAATTTCTGTCTTTATTTCTTCCATTACCCAGGTATGTTACAATTGTACATTGTTCAATTTCCATGAGTTTGTAGGGTTTCTGTGATTTGTGTTGTTGTTGTGTTTTGTCCTTATTATCATTAATTTTAGGAAATCCTTAATTTCTTTCTTTATTTCTTCTTTGACCCAGGTGTGGTGCAGTTGCTCAGTTTTCAGTTTCTATGAGTTTGTAGGGTTTCTGTGATTTGTGTTATTGTTGAATTCCAATTTTAAAGCATGTTGGTCTGATCAGACACAGGGAACTATTCCAATTCTCTTGTATCTGTTGAGGTTTGTTATGCCACCTAGTATGTGGTCGATTTTAGAGAAGAATCCTTGTGGAACAGAGAAGAAGGTATATTATTTTGTGTTTGGATGGAATGCTCAACAGATGTCTGTTAAACCCAATTGAGACATAACTTCTGTTAGTTCTTTTTTTCTTTGTTAAGTTTTTGACTGTTTTCTATGATGACTTAAGCAATGACACATATAATTGTTTATTATTCAAATATTGTCAATATTTGTTAATTTCATATAATTCAAAGTATTTTATTTGTAAAGAATTTATGAAATAACAGCTGTTTAGTTATTTGAAGATAAGGAAAAAAACAGATAATGGAGATGACAGGGATTTTTAATAAACCATTGTGTGCCTAATAATTTAAGAGGACAAATTTCTTATGAAAGTTTTACTTATTTTTGTATTAACACACGCTATGTATTTGTATCTATATATGCATTTATAATATATTACATTGTCTACTAATTGTCATTCATATCTCCACATTGCTCAGATTTTCTTTCTTTCTGTTAAAAGTCAAATTGAACGGAAATCTGGAGAGATCTTTGAAGTTAGAAAAGTACACATCAGTCTGGCTCTCTCAGGTGGTTTTCCAAATTTGCTTCAAGAAATTCAGGAATAAGATTAAAATAGCAAATGAATACAAAAATATAAATTTTGTTTAATGTCAATTGTTTTACAAGAATAATAAATTTTATGAAACCAAAATAAATATTATATGGAAATCATATTTTTTCTCATTTGTAAATTGACTATATGATTAATTTAATAAAATGCAAGCTGTAGGACATTTCTTTAAGAAATTTTCTTGAGTAATTCCTTAAGTACCTTTTCGCTATTTGAGATTTCTCTATTCAGGATTCCCTATTTAGATCTATACCTCATTTGTCAATTGGGTTATTTGGTGTTTTCATGTTTAGTTCCTTGAGTTCCTTCTGTATTTTGGAGATTTGCCCTCTGCCAGATGCTGGGTTGGTGAAGATCATTTTCCATTATATGGGCTGTTTCTTGACTATGTCCTTTGCCTTATAGAAGCTTCTAAGTTTCAGGAGTTCTCATTTATTAAATTTCAATCTCTGTGCCTTCATTGCTGGAGGTATGTTCTCTGTGACCATGCATTCAAGGGTACTTCCTAATTTCTTTTATAAATGATTCAGTGTCACTGCACTTAGACTTAAGTTTGGTTTTATTGTTTTTGGTTTTGGGTTTTTGTTTTCTTTGTTTTTCAATACAGGCTTTCTCTGTATTGTTTGGAAGTTGTCCTGGAACTAGCTTTGTAGACCATGCTGGACTAGAACTCACAGAGATCTGACTGCCTCTGCCTCACAAGTGCTGATATTAAAGGTGTGTGCTACCAGAACCTGGCTAGACTTAAGTTTTGGGCATAGGGATATAAATGTAACTGATGGGAGATGCCATTATGTATATATGTTTCTTGTATGAATAAAGCGTTGTTGGCCAATAGGAAAGGAAGTTAGAAGGGACTAGGAGACAAGGAGGAAAGAGGAAGGAGGAAGGAGGAGTCAAGATGGAGAGTCTGGAGAAAGCATAATGCCAGCCGGCTCCCCGGTAAGATAAGACCATGTGGAAATACATAGAAATGGGTTAATAATTAAGACAGAGCTAGCCAATAAGAAACAAGTAATTGGCCAACAGCATTATATCAAATACAGAGTCTCTGTGCATTATTTGGGGCTGGCGGGGTGGTGGGACAAGATCAGCGGCAGGCAGAAATTCTTACTCCTAACATGTCACCTTGGACATGTCAGATTCTAGTATGACAGCACCATTTGTTGATAAATCTTTCTTTCTCACATTGTATAGTTTTATCTTTATTGTCAACAAAGGAAAAAACAAAACAAAAACAGTTGTTAATAGGTGTGTAGATTAATATCAGGTTATTCAATTCGACTTCATTTGTTCACCAGTCAATTTTTGTGCAATGTCACACTATTTTCATTACTATAGATTTATAGTAGAGCTTGAAGTAAGGGATTGTGATTCCTCCAGAATTTCCTTCATTGTACAGCATTGTTTTGGCTAACCTGGGATTTTTGATTTCTATACGAATTTGACTATTGTTGTTTCAAGTTTATAAAGCAGAGAATTGCAAATCAAAACAGCTCAGAGGTACCATCTTTTTTTTTAAATTTTTGACTTTTTAATTTTTTTTATTTTATATATTGATCCCAGTTCTATCTCCCTCCCACTCTCTCTTTCTCCCTTCCACACTCCCAATCCCCCAAGTCACCCTCCCATCCCATCCCCCCCAACACTCCACAGGGAGGGTGATGCCTTCCAGGAGAGATCATCAAAATCTTTCAAGTCATTTTGAGTGTGAACTAGGAGACAGGAGAAAACAAGAGAGAGATACCTTAAATTAGGGAGCCATTATGGGTGTGAAGAGAAAAATTGACTCTAGATAAATGTCCAGAGACCTACAAAGATGACCCCAACTAAAAATATGAGCAACAGTGGAAAGCATAACTTAAATGCATTTCCCTGATAATGAGATTGATGGCTAACTTATCTTCCATCAGAGATACCATCTTAAACATATCAGAATGATTAAAATAAAAAATCACTAATGACAGCATTTGATGAAGACGATTGGAGACAGGGGAGTACTCCTGAATTGCTGGTGGGATGCAAACTTGTACAGCCATTTTGCAGACCAGTATGGTGGTTCCGCTGGAAAATGGGAATAATTCTACCTCAAGACCCAGCTATTTCCCTCTTGGGAATATACAAAAAGGACAAAAAATCATTCTACAATGACATCTGTTCAACTATATTCATAGCAGCAGTATTTCTAATAATCAGAACATGGAGCCTACCTAGATGTCCCTCAACTGAAGAATGGATAAAGAAAATGTGGTAAATTTACACAATGGATTATTACTCACTGGGGGGTGGGGAATGACATCTTGAAACTCAACAGCAAATGGGTGGAACTAGAGGAAACTATCCTGAGTGCGGTAACCCAATCACAGAAAGACAAACATGATATGTACTGACTCATAAGTGGATATTAGAGCAAAGGATAATGAGCCTACAATTCACAACCCCAGAGAAATTAGGAAACAAGGGGTTTCTGGGCAAGACATACAATGATCTCTGAAATGGGATAAGGACAAGATCTCCTGAGTAATAGAAGGGAGGGAGGGAGATGGAATGGAGGCAGGGAGGAGACAGAAAAGTGGCTTTTACGCTTAGAACTTTGGGGGGCATATCACCCAGTTCCAAAATAATCACACACACAGAGACTTATTTTTTTTTCCTTATGAATGAATGCCTGGATTTATCCTGGGGTATTTCTACTAGCTTTTCTTGAATTATATCATCTATCTTTTGCCTCTAGGCTTTTACCTTTCCTTGTTCCATATTCCTCTCTTTCTTTCCTATTCCATAGCTGGCTGTGTGTCAGTATGGGCGTGGCTGGCCCCTGAAATCCTCTTCTACTTTTCATTTTCTTACACCCACTTCTGACTTTCTCCTATTTACTATCTCTGCCTGACAGCCCTGACTTTCTTTTGCTCTTTCAGCCTGTTATTAGAAGAATTAGATGCTCTAGATTGGCAAAGTAACAAAGCTTCACAAATTTAAACAAATAAAACATAAACAATCCAACACATCTTTGCATAATTAAACAAGTTTTCCAGAGCATAAGCAAATAGAACATATTTTCAACAATTATACCACAACATGTATCCAAAGGCAACACATTAATCCCTATTTCAAAGACTCCCTAGTTCCAGCCTACAATCCACACTGCCTGCAAAGCTGGGAAACAAGTAGGACCCTACCTGAGGCATACATGGTCCCCTGGAGAAGGAGAAAGAGACAATATCTCCCAAGCAAATTGGAAGCATGGGGAGAGGAGAACGGGTGTTAGGATAAAGAGAAGGAGAGAAGAGGAGGGGAGAGGCGGGCAAGAGTGACCAGGAAAATTGAGTCATGGAAAGAATACAGGAGAATAAGAAAAGAGATACCTTAGTAGAGGGAACCATTATATGTATAAAGAGAAATCTGACATGAGGAAAATATTCAGAGATTTACAAGGATGACACTAACAATGTAAGCAATAGTGGAGAGGCTACGTTAAATGCCCTTCCCTAATAATGAGATTGATGAATACCTTATATGCCATCCAGTAGCTGAGTAGGTGATATGAGCAGAAACAGATACCCACAGCTAAACACTGAGCAGAACTCCTGGAATTCAGTTGCAGAAAGGGAGAAGTGATGAGCAAAGAGGTCAAGACCAGGCTGAAGAGACCCACAGAAAGAGCTGACCTGAACAAGGGGGAGCTTATGGACCCCAGTCTGATAGCTGGGAAACCACCATAGGACCAATTCAGATCCTCTGAGTGTGGGTGTTAGTTAGGAGGAATGTGCAGTCTATGCGGTCTCTGGTAGTGGATCAGTATTTATCCCTAGCATACGAATGAACTTTGGGAGCCCATTCCACATAGAGAGATACTCACTCAGCCTAGACACATGGGGGAGGGCCTAGGCTCTGTTCCAAATGATATGACAGACTTTGAAGTTTCCACCATGGAAAGCCTCATCTTCCCTGGGAAGCAGAAAAGGGATGGGATGGGGTTGGGAGGGGGACAGTGGAAGAGGAGAGAGTGAAATAACTGGGATTGACATATAAAACAAGCTTGTTGCAAATTGAAAAAAAATATCAAATAAAAAACAAAACAAAAACCAAAACAGACAAAACAAAACAAGAACAAAGTAGTTCATGGTCATTTCAGAGACTAAAGATAATTTCTTATCTGTATCCTTTGACATAGCAAAATAAAAAAGCAGATCCCATAATTCTATCATATAATGGCACAGAATATATATTACCACTCCAAAACATAGGGAAGGGAGCATAGCGAGAAAAATATTGAACAAAACCAAGACTAAAAAGCAGCTGGTCAAACTCCAAATTTTGCATCTCTGTGTCTGATATCAAAGTGCTTTTTACATCTCCAACTCATTTCAAATTTTTTGACTACAGTAGACTTCTCTTTCTTGTGCTTGTTCCATATCTTGTGAACAACTCTCCTTGCCAGGTATTCCATGGTTTTGACATATCTAATATCTTTGGATCTTTAAAACAATCCAGGTTTCATCTTCACAGTTTCATGCAATGACACCCCTGATATATGCCTGATCTTATGATATGTCATTATACAAGAAGGGAGATTCAATAACCCATTGTCTGTATTCTTGACTCTAAAGCCAGAACCAGGTAGCCAAAGCTGGCAAGTTCTGCTGCATGCTCATTCAATTCTATTTTCAGTTCTGGATTTGAAGGTTTCCTTCACTGCTGAGTTTTTCTTTATTTCTTTTTCACAAGCTCAATGTTGTCCATGGGAGGGGTCTTACCATTAGGTCACTCCTTTGTTCCACTTATCATCCAGGTTTTCTTTAGAAGATTTTATTTTTCTGAGGACATTAGCTCTCTGACACTTTGTGTTGTTCCTTTTCTTCTTAAATTATACATTTTAATTTTCCTTTGCTTATTTATTTCATATACTTAGATATCTCCATAAGACTGATGTTTAATAACCACAAGACATAATCAGTACTATGTGGTCCTGAAATATATTTACCCAAAGCCATTAATTTAAAGCTTGTGAGTATAGTCTAAGGCAGGTATTTTAGACAAATGCAGGGAGCAGCCAGATTCTTTGACAAAATATCACAAGAATGTTTTTTCTTTCAGTTACTGATATTATTCTCCTCTGAAATTTCTTGAGCCAGTTCCCCATGTACATTTCAAATTGCCCTCAGTACTATCTTTTCTGCTTCTACTAATATGACCCAAGAACTCCTGATTAACTACTTCAATGACTTTCCCAATCCAATTTCTGAAAGTCCCCATTCTGCCACAAAACTGTGTGGTCTGGCCTATCACAGTAATACCCATTACCTGGTATCAATTTCTGTCTTAGTTAGATTTTTTATTGCTGTGAAAAGGCACCATGAACAAGGCAACCCTATTAAAAACCAAACAAACAGAAAACATTTAACTGGGTGTGGCTTATAGTTTCAAAAATTTAATATGTCATCATAATAACAGGGAGCATGGGGGGCATAAGGCAGACTTAATGCTGGAAGAGTACCTGAGAGTTTGACAAATAGATCAGAAGGCAGCAGAAAGAAGGAGCCATTGGGACTGTATTGGGCTTTTAAACCACAAAGCAAACCTCAGTGACATATTTCCTCCATAAAGGTCATACCTCTTAATCTTTTCAAATAGTGTCACACACTAAGTATCCAAATGTATGAAACATGAGGGAAATTCTTATTCAAATCATAACTATCAAATTTGTAGTTACCATCTCTCTTCCTTACTTAGTCTAGTATGCTGCTTGTGCAATTGAAGAAACTTAAACTTTGTATAGTTTTGTGTTATTTATGTTTGTGTTTGTTGTTGTTTATTTTTTATCTCAATATGTTATTCATGCCTCTCTGGATCTTAATATTTAAAAGAGGTAGGACTCAGACTCAGAGTCATCACCTTCATGTTTCCATCTCTTGAGTGCTAGAGTTACAGGTATGATTCACCATACCTGAATTATGAAGCTCTTTTGACTGTCTTTATTTCCAAAAACATATTTTTTGTTTTTATGAAGTCACCCAAAGTGATGTTTTCTACACATAACATTGACTAATAAGTGGAAAAGTTTCTGTAGTTCCATTAAATTGTGCTGCAATATGGTAATATTTTAAATAAGTTAAAAGTATAGAACAAAATAAATAAACATACACAGGTGCAGAATGCTCAATACAATAGAGGTGATAAATATTGGCTTGATGTCACTGTTGATTATTGTAGATTTATTTCACTAGACTAATCCAAAAAGTTTGTCCTGTGTGACCATGATATTCTCAAGTTTTAATCTTTTTTCAAATGACATCAAAACACAATTGAAGTTTTCCTTAGGTGGTACCACAGAAAGTTAGAAGGATTAGTTTATTTCTCAATATTGGAAAATCTACAATAGAAACAAAGTGTCTTATTAATTGCTGCAACTGGAATGCAATGTAAAATTAATATTTTCTTCTTAAATTTAAAAGAGCACCCAATATTGTTTATATGCAGATTTGAAGTTTTAAGCTTTAAATGCATATATCCAATCTATGATATCTATGGAATTTGTAAAGGACTAGAGAGGAAGAAGTGCTTTTACAAGGAAGGTGGAATAATATAGTGTTATAAAGGCAGAACAGGGACATGTGAATAAAAATATTAAAAGAAAAAGGGAAAGGAAGGTCAGGGTAAGGGAGAGAATGTGAAGAGTGATAACAAACTTTAAAGACATTTTGAAAAGCAGTATGAAAGCTTCCAAAAGCATATAAAACTAATTTAAATGGAGTTGCCATGTAGTAGGGGGAATGATGCCCCAACTAGATAACATAAGCTACCAAATAAAATCCCTAGTACTTCATATTGATTGTATTTTAGGAATAACTATATACAATTGTTCTGTAAGAGTCTCCCAAACATTAGAGACCATTGCCAATGCAATTATTACCATACACAACATTATGATGAGGTTTTACTGCTAAAGACACTACTTATTTTTGTCATTAAATATAGAGAAATCAAGTCAGTGCCTAACTAGAAGATACATCCTTACTTAGGTGAAAGATATTTTAAATGCAAGTGGTGCTGACCCAGTGTCTATGAACCAAGGGGAATAATTTCCTCTAAGTAGGAAACACTGCTTGGTATAGAATTTTGAAAAAGAAGGTAAAATTATATGCTGGAAAAAAGGAAATCATCTTCTACAAATGGTGTTGGCATAATTGGATGCTGACTTGTAGAAGACTCCAGATAGATGCATGTCTATCATCATGCACAAAACTTGAAACTGAGGAGCTTCTGTAAAGCAAAGGACACAGTTGTCAAGAACAAATGGCAACCCAAAGACTGGGAAAAGATCTTCACCAACCACACATGTGACAAAGTGTTTATTTCCCACATATACAAAGAACACAAAAAGCTACTTACCAAAATACCAAATAATCCAATTAAAATGTGGGGTATAGAACTAAATAGATAATATTCAATGGAGTAATGAAAATGGCAGGAAGACACAGAAAAACTTATTCACAACATTAGTGATCAGGGAAATACAAATCAAAGCAACTTTGAGATACCATCTTCCTCATGTCAGAATGGCTAAAATCAAAATCCCCAAAGACAGTTTGTGCTGGACTGGATGTAGAGAAATGGGTACACTCCTCTAATGCTCATGGGAGGGCAAACTAGTACAGTCACTTTGCAAGTCAGTATGTTGGGTCCTCAGGAAAATGGGAATTAGTCTACCTCAAGATCCAGCAGTTCCACTGTTCCACTCTTAGGCATATATCCAAGATGCACATTTATACAAGTTCATCAATTCAACTATGTTCATAACAGCATTAATTGTAATAGCCAGAATCTGGAAGCAACCTAGATGCCTCTCAAATGAAGAATGAATGGAGAAAATGTGTTTCATTTATACAATGGAGTAGTACTCAGCAGAAAAATTCAATAGAATACAGAAATTAGCAGGGAAATGGCTAGAACTAGAAGAAACCATCTTGAGTGAGGTAACCCAGTCAAAAAATCAAACACAATATGTACTCACTCATATATGGATTTCGGACATAGAGCAAAGGATTACAGTCTTTAATTCACAGTGCCAAAAAAGCTAGGAAACAATGAGGGGCCTAAGTGAGAAATACATGGTACCCCAGAGATAGGAGAAAAAGAAAGAGAGAAGAGGATGGGAGACATGGACATGAGGGAACAGGAAGATTGAGACAAGGAAAGAATAGAGGAGAACAATGAAAGAAATACCATAATAGAGGGTTCCATAATAGACTTAAGAAGATATCTGGCACTAAGGAAATGCCCAGAGATCTATAAGAATGAACCCAACTATCAATATGTGCAATAGTGGAGAGGCTACCTTTAATGTTCTTCCCCAATAATTCCCTAGTATATGAATGGAATTTGCTAACCCACCCCACATGGAGGGATACTTTCTCAGCCTAGACATATGATATAACAGACATTGAAGACTCTTCATGGAAGGCTTCACACTCCCTGGGAGCAGTAGGGTTTAGTAGGAGTAATATGGGAGAATGGCAGGCTAAATGAACTGGGATTGACATGTAAAAAAGCCTTGTTTCAAATTTAAATAAAGGAAAAAATAACATAAAACAAAGAACCTTAAAAAAATTTACACAGAATTGCAGAAATTATATAGTATAGACATAAAACTGAAAAAAAAAAACAGGCAAATGAATAGAATAAATACTTTTTCAAAAAAGAAACATAACTTACAAATAATTCTTTGAAAACAAGTTATATATACCTAACCATCAGTGAAGTATAAATTGAAACTTCTTGAGATATTACCTCACCACAATAATAATGACTATAATCAAGTATGATAACAAATGTTGAAAAGGAAGTGGAAAATAACAAATCTTTATTCATTGCTGGAGTCATGAATTAATAAAGCAACTGTGGAAATCTGTGTCAATATAATATGGTTCTGCTGTTTCACTTTAGTTAATACACTTATAGAATTCAATACCATAATATGGGATATTTATATCACTGCACTTATTGATGTTTTATTCACTCTAGCAAAATATAAGATAAAAATCAGCATAGTTGTCCATCAACAGATGGAAGAACAGTGAAATTTAAAATGGATTGATCTTAGCTCTAAAGAAAAATATATTTCAAAAATAGTAGGAAAATGACTTAGACTATATATCATCTGTGGTATTGTATTGGCAAACAGTATCTTGTAACAGTAATGTAATTTCAGAAATAAAATTAAAGTACCATGTTATCGCTCACTTACATATTGTACAATAACGCATATGTATATATACATATATTTCTTAGGTTTATCACAGCTTTGACTAAACGTGAAGAATTTATTATGACAATATATAACTTCTTTTCAAACTACCTATTATTACTGTATAATACATTAAATTATACAGATTTTTGTGTCTGATTAATCTCAGTTTTTCATTTCTAATAATTTTCCAGATTTTATAATAAAATTTATGAAATTATAAGAAAAGACATTCTCAGTCTCTGCAAACTTACCCTGTCTAAGAATAAGTTACTAATTTAAACCAATATTTCTTCAGCTATGTTACTGTAATTGTCTTTTCCATATATAAATAAAATCATAATTACTGTCCAAAATTGTGGGTACTCAAAAGTATTCATCTAAATAATTTTGAAGAATTGATTTTCAAATAGAATTCAGTAATTCCCCTTAGAGTTTAATGTCATTAAACAGTTATTAGCACAGCTTATTTTGGAACTCCACATTCAGTACTTCTTAATGAGATAATCAGATATGACAGGCCATTGAGATTTGTAGATGTATACATTTATGAATTTTTGTAGGAAGTATTACCTGTGAGGTTTGAGCATTTCTTTCATAGCATAATAAAATTACTTCTTCTTTTGAATGTAGTTGGAAACTTGGTTGTAATTGTTAAATAAATAGTCTTTATAAAAATGACAATATCTTCTATATTTAGTCTTAAAATCTCATTTTCTGATCCAACCTCCATTATTTCTAGGCACTGCTTGCAGTTCACTTTCATTTGGCTAAAATACTGCCATTGACATTGAACCAAATGAATGACAGAGGCTCAAAACACTTCAGGTGTCCTGGAATGGTTGACTTCATAAAATGTTATTTGTGACCAGATAATAGAATCACACAGAAATTAGTAGAACTTTGCTATAATGTATAATTGATAATGAAATAACACCACATAAACTGATATACAAGCAGCTGGTAAATGATTCAAATTTTGGTAATAGGTTCATAATTAGGAGCCACCTTTTCTGGCGTGACTCAGACAGGAGAGGATCGGGTTGAATTTCCTGGTGTTCATCTGTCTAGGTTGTAAGTTATTTCTCCCTGAATAAACATCTATTCGGCCTATTTGTTTATCCTGATCCTTATATACCGCAATATGGGCACTTACTGCAATGAACTTCCCCAGTAGCTCTGCTTTCAAGGTGTCCCATAAGTTCGGGTATGTTGCATCATGCTTCTCACTGAATATTAGAAAGTCCTTAATTTCTTTCTTTATTTCTTCTTTGACCAAGGTATGGTACAATTTCACATTGTTCAGTTTCCATGATGTTTTAGGGTTTCTGAGATTTGTTTTGTTGTTGAATTCCAATTTTAAATCATGTTAGTCCGATAAGATACAGGGGACTATTCCAGTTCTCTTGTATCTGTTGAGGTTTGTTATGCCACCTAGTATGTGGTTGATTTTAGAGAAGATCCATGTGGAACAGAGAGGAAGGTATATTCTTTTGTGTTTAGATGGAATGTTCTATAGATTTCTGTTAACCCCAGTTGAGACATAACTTCTGATTGTTCTTTTTTTCTTTGTTGAGTTTCTGATTTGTGATCCTGTCTAGTGTTGAGAGTGGTGTATTGAAGTCTCCCACTATAAATGTGTCAGGTTTTACTTTTAGTAGCATTTCTTTTAACAATGTGGGTGCCTTTGTGTTTGGAGCATAGATGTTCAGAACTGAGACTTTGTGTCAGTTCTTCAATGAATACGAAATGACTGTCTTCATCTCTTTGGATCAATTTTGGTTTTACATCTAACTTTTTAGATATTAGGATAGCCACGCCTGCTTGCTTCTTGGTTCTATTTGATTGGAAGATCTTTTGCCAACCCTTTACCCTGAGGTAATATTTTTTGAAGCTTAGATGTGTTTTTTTCTATGCAGCAGAGGGATGGATTCTGTCTTCATATCAAAAAATCAATGCAACAAAGATTTGGTTTTTTGAGAAATCAACAAGATAGACAAACCTTCATCCATACTAATGAAAAAGCAGAGGAAGAACATGCAAATTAACAAAATCAGAAACAAAAAGGGGAACATAACAACAGACACAGAGGAAAGCCAGATAATTTTCAGGTCATACCTTGAAAATCTGTATTCCACAAAATTGGAAATTCAAAGGAAATGGAAAAATTTCTGGATAACTATCACTTACCAAAATTAAATTAAGAACAGACAAACAACTTAAATATACCTATAACCCACAATGAAATGGAAGCAGTCATCGAAAGCCTTCATACCAAATAAATGCCCAGGCCCAGGTGGCTTCAGAGCAGATTCTACCAGACATTCAATTAAGAATGAAGACCACTACTCCTCAAATTGTTCCACAAAATAGAAACAGAAGGATAATTGCTAAACTCTTTTTACAATCTCTTTGGTGTCTAAGCCTCACAAACACAACTAAGAAAGAAAGAAAAAAAAAAAACAGACCAATATCCCTGGTGAACATCGATGGAAAAATACTCAATAATATAATGGCTAAACGAATTCAAGAATACATCAGAGAAATCATCCAACATGATCATGGATTGCAGGGATGGTTTAACATATGAAAACCTATCAATGTGATCCACCATATAAATAAACTGAAAAAGAAAAATCACATGCTCATCTCCCTAGATGCTGAAAAAATCCTTTGACAAAATTCAACACCCTTTCATGTAAAGGTCTTGGAGAGATCAGAGATAACAGGAACCTACACATACCTAAACATAATAAGAGCAATATAGAGCAAATCAACTACCAACCTCAAACTGAATGGAACAAAATTTAAGGTGATTCCTCTAAAATCAGGAACAAGACAAGGCCGCCCTCTCTCTCAATATCTCTTCAGTATCATACTTGAAGTTCTAGCTAAAGCTATAAGACAACAAAAGATCAGGTGGATCCAAATTGGAAAGGAAGAAGTCAAACTGTCTCTATTTGTAGATAATATGATAGTTTACATAAGCGATCCAATAAACTATACCAGGGAACTCCTACAGCTGATAAACTCCTTCAGAAAACGAGCAGGAAACAAGATAAACTCAAAAAATCAGTAGCCCTCCATTTTTCAGATGACAAAGAGACAGAGAAAGAAATCAGAGAAACATCACCCTTTACAATAGCCATAAGCAAAATAAAGTATCTTGGGGTAACACTTACCAAACAAGTGAAAGACCTATATAATAAGAACTTTTTTGCTCTAAAGAAAGAAATTAAAGAAGATGCCAGAAAATGGAAAGATATCCCATTCTCGGGATACGTAGGATAAACAGAGTAAAAATGACAATCTTGCCAAAAGCAATCTACAGAATCAATGTAATCTCAATAAAATCCCACCACAATTCTTCACTGACCTTGAAAGGATAGCTAAAACAACCCTGTTCAATAAAAGAACTTTAGGAGGCATCACCATTCCTGACTTTAAGCTATACTACAGAGCTATAATTCTGAAAACAGCCTAGTATTGACATGAAAATAGAGAGGTATACCAATGGAATCTAATTGTAAATCCTGATATTAACCCACACACTTATGAACACCTGATTTTTTGAAAAAAAAAACAGCAAAAAGAAGACAATGTCTCTAAGACAGCATCCTCAACAAATGGTGCTGGCACAATTGGATGACGGTGTGTAAGAGACTGAATATAGACACATGCCTGCAGCCATGCACAAAACTCAAGTCCAAATGGATCAAAGACCTCAACATCAATCCAGCCACACTGAACCTCTCAGAAGAGAAAGTAGAGGTAACTTTGAACAAATTGGTAGAAGAGGCCACTTCTTGAACATAACTCCAAGGGCACAGACACTGAGAGCAACAATTAGTAAATGTGACCGCTTCAAACTTAGAAAATCTGTAAGGCAAAGGCCAGATTGCAAAAGACCAAACTACAGCTCACAGGCTAGGAAAAGATTTTCACTAATCATATATCCAACAAAGGGCTGATCTCCAAAATATAAAAAGAACTCAAGAAACAAGTCAACAAATCATCCAACAAACCTATAAAAAAGGGGTACCAAACTGAGGAGGAATTCTCAATAGAGGAAATCAAAAAGACTGAAAAACTCTTAAGAAAGTGTTCAACATCCTAAGCTATCAGGGAAGTACAAATGAAAACAACAATAAGATACCATCTTACTCCTGCCAGAATGGCTAAAATTAAAAACACCAATGACAACTCATGCTGGAGAGGATGTGGAGAAAGGGGAACACTCCTCCACTGATGGTGGGAGGGCTAACTTGAACAGCCATTTTGGAGATCAATATGGGGATTCCTCAGGAAATTGGGAATTAGTTTACCACAGGACCAGGAAATCACCCTCTTAGGCATATACCCAAATGATCCACATCCATGCAAGAAAGACATGTGTTCAATTATGTTCATTGCAGCATTATTTGTAATAGCAAAAAACTGGAAACAACCTAAATGTTCCTCATTTGAAGAATGGATAATAAAGATGTGGCATATCTACACAATTGTATACTACTCAGCAGAAAAAAATAATGGAATCTTGAAATTCGCAGGCAAGTGGATGGCACTTGAAGAAACCATCCTGAATGAGGTAACCCAGTCACAAAAAGAGGAACAAGGTTTGTACTCACTACTCACTCATATACCGATTTTAGACCTAGAGCAAATGATAACCAGCCTATAATGCACACCAGCAGAGGAACTAGGATACAAGGTGTATTCTAAGAGATTCATATAAAGTCCCTCACAGAAGGGGGAAGGTACAAGTGTGCCAGAGCACAGGGAAAGGGGGAGGGGCAGTAAATGGAGAGAGAAATAGGAGTAAGAGAAGTGTAGGAGAAGAAAACACGTGTGACTAGGAAGATTTTTTTCAGGTTCGGAAAGAAGACAGAAAAGAGAGAGAGACAGAGAGACAGAGAGACAGAGAGAGAACATAAAAGAGGGAGCCATTATTGGTTTGAAGAGAAAACCAAACCTAAAGAAAGTCTAGAAACCTACAAGACTGTCGCCAAGTAACAATTTGAGCAACAGTGGAAAGGCTACCATAAATGCCCTTCTCTGATAGTGAGATCATCAACTAACTTATACATGGAGGCCTCATATAATACCTTTTAGAAAGAGAAGCAAACACTCATACCTAAACACTGAGTTGAACTAGAATCCAGATGAAGACAAAGAGGACAAGACCAGGTTGCAGAAACTCATAGAGACAACTGACCTGAACAAGAAGGAGCTAATGGGCCCCCAGACTGATAGTTGGGAATCCAGCTTGGGACTGACTCAGGCCCTCCTGAATATGGGCCTCATCCAGAAGGACTGAGCAGTCTAAGGGACCTCAGACAGTTGAACCAGGATGTATCCCTGGTGAGCAAAAGGACCTTTTGAACATATCCCCCATGGAGGGATAACTGCCTTAACCTAGAGACAGGAGAGACGTCCTAGTCCCTACTTCAAATGACTTGACAGATCTACATGACCCACCTGGATGGCATTGCTCTACATGTGTAATTGCTTTGGAGGAATGGGGGGAGTGTGGTCAGGGTGCATGTGAGGGGGCTGAGTTTATGGGAGGAAGGGAAGGAGGGAGCAAGCAGAGGGAACTGGGATCCACATGTAAAATAATAAATTAAATAGAAAAATAAAATGGTCAAATCTATAGAAGAAATAAAGTCATGCTTTCCAAAAAAAAAAAAAAATCAAGTTGAAGTTAAGCAGGATGGTGTGTTAGTTTAGTGCCAGAAATTGGCCCAATTTAGAAGGTCATGAGAACAAGGACTCAAGTGGTTTTCAAAGAGATATATATATAGTAAGTTACATGAATCTCCAGAATAAATAAATGTATGTGAGTAAACTATTCCTTGAGAATGAATTTCGTTTCTCAGTAGTAGAATCTGAATAGATAATTAATGCATAAAGGTAGGTTATCAAGTGTATTTTTGCGAGCTATTGATATACAAAAAGATATAGGAGTGAGAAAGACGCTCGGTATCTTGAAAGTTTATGGATAAGTATTAACACAGAGTATATATATATATATATATATATATATATATATATATATATATTTCTGAAGACAGATTATCACTGTGTATCCCTAGGGCACTCAAAACTTGATATTTTCCTGCTTCCTAATGAATCATAGGAGTACAAGTATGTGTCACCATGTCAGTATTGGCAGAGATTTTACATGGGCATACGGAAGCATTCTAATCCTAATTATAGACACTATCACATGTTTAGTTAAGATGCCCACTGTATGATTTACAATTTTAAAAGAACATTAAGGAAATATACTGGAAACTAGAAAAGGCCAATATTAGACTTAGATGAACTGGTTTCATGTGTTTTTGTAAGGATCAGTAAGAAAAATCATACTAAGTCTGTATTAGGGAACTTGGAGATGTGGATGAAAATTGTGGAAATATTTAAATGTAGAATTCATCAGTTGTGCTGAAAAGTGTTAGCAGAAGAGATTAATGAAACATCTTCTATGTTTATCTCATGAATATATGATAAAAATAATATTCAGGGCAAAGATTATGTTTAATAATTTCACACCAAACACATTGAACTTAAAGCAGTACATGGCAATAAACATATTGGAAATGGATATATCATTACTGAGGTCTCAGAATATTGACTACTTTGGAAAATATTAGAACTTAGATTCTGGGTGCAATCCTACTTGAGGATGAAATGATATCCTGGTACACTGGTACCTGTACCTCTGTTATCATGGATGGAGGAGGTAATCTTCTGTTGAACTGTTTTGGTTTGGTTTTAGTTATTTGTTTGTTTTTGGTTCTTCTTTTGTTATTTTGTTCCAAGGATCACACCCAGAGACTCATAAATGACAGACTAGTGCTCTGTCACTGAACTGTATCCTATACCCTAAATAAGCCTCTAAAAGTTTACCATATATACCACACCCCCTTCCCCAAAGGCTCATGGGTCCTTGTGAAAGAACTTCAGAAGCACTTTAAGGCCAGAGTCAGGGCACGTCTATAAGTACACAGTATCTTCTGAACATAAAAGTTCAGCTAATATTATGAACTTACAGAGGATGTAACAGCCTGTAAAAGTCTATGTAACCCCGAGACAGGCAAAATTCCTAGTGTAGAGAAGGGAATTTCATGAAAAATCTCCTTAACTTTGGAGCTATTGTCAATTGTTAGGTATGGTGGAAGAGTACTAATCAGATTTCTCTACAAAGCTGACAACACCTCCTGAAATGCAACCCATCTATAAAAACTCAGGCCAGCACATGTTGGTCCTGATGTATAAAAAAGGACACATAGTTATATGGGTCAGGAAGGAGGATGAATCTGGGAAGATTTGGGGAGTTAATATGATTAAACCACATTTTATAACTTTTTTTAGTGCAGTGGTACAATTTATGGAAAGACAATAATTATGAAAATTCCTACCATTTATTTAAAGATTTAGATTACTTTTCAGTTCTTTTTTTATTTTATTTAATTTTATATAACAAAGTCCAATTAAATAAAAACAAACATTTATACACAATATTTGGGAATTTGGGCGTCGTTCTTTCCAAACTACTTCCTGCTGTTAAGGGGCGCTGTCTTGGGGGGATTCGAAGAAGATTCAGATATCCTGGCTGTAGTCTGTAGGGCTGTTTTTGTAGGATTAGCTTGTACTCTGTTTCAGGCGGTCTGGCATGATCTACTTTTCAGTTCTTACATAGAACATGTGTTTTATTTGTTTTCTTGTGTCTTAACTAATTTAATCATTTGTATGTATGCATGTGTTTGATACATAATCTCAGTCTTTTTCGTAAGCTTGTCTGGAATTTGTGATTGTCCTTCTTCATCCTCTAGTGTACTGTCTTTGTCCATTTGTAATCCCACAATCAGCCCTTCTAGTTGTTTATTAAATGGTCTACATTAACTTATTTATTAATTTATTCATTGTATTTGCATATGTGTGCGCACTTCTGTACAAGCAATCCATGGCACATATATGAGATCAAGGATGAATTTGCAATTTTCTCTCTCCTTCCAACAAATGTGTCCCAGGGATAACATCCCTTTTTTTGGAGTTCCATGAGCTCTTTAGGAAGACTTTTTTGTGGAGACACCCCCATAAGAGCTGAGTTCCAAGGTATCTCTCCATTGCATAATGTTCTATTGTGGGTCCTTATATGTTATTCCTTCTTAGTATTTCACCAGGAGGAAGCTTCTCCAATTCCTTCTTAGTATTTCACCAGGAGGAAGCTTCTCCAATGACTGTGGAATAAATCACTGATCTATGAGTATAGGAGAATATTGTTAGGAGTCATTTTATCATATTATTTTTCTTTCAAGACCACCCATCAGTTTTCTTTTAAGACCAGTAGTATTTTCCTTTACCCTAGTGCTCTGGTCCATCTAGTCTCTGGGTATTGATCACCCAAGTAAAAATGTGCATGCATTCCATCTCCTTGTGTAGCCCTTATGTCAAAAAGTTATTGGTTTGTTACTTCCACAAGCTCTGTGCCAACGTTTACCCTAGCATGCTTAAAGGCTGAACTACAATGTCGACCAAATGTTTTGTGGCTAGGTTGGTGTTTACACTTTTCTTCTGGTATTGCCTTGCAGAGTATTGTCCTGTAACGAAGAAGTTAGAATGTAGGGGTGAAGTTTCTTAGTAAGCACCAGCTTGGCCTCATCATGCTCAATGAATTTTAAAAGTATTTTCTCCAACAATGGGACTTTGCTCTCAGTGTTCAGAGAAAAGCATAATATCTTTGAAATATCCAGTGTTGTTTGGGAATTTCTGGGGGGGGGAGGTTTGGCTAGTAGCTCAATTACATTTAACTCTATCCTGGTACTGAAATCTACATTTAATGACATGACATGCCCAGCTGGGATTCTATCTCCTCTATTATTCATTGGATTCATTGACACTGAATTCATAAATTTTGTGGTGATTTCAGTAAGAATAGTCATCAAGGAAATATATTATTTGTAGTAGACTTTGATATTTAAAAACTCATGGCCAGTGGTTGTATATCTTCTTGTTTCCTGTGGATCTGGATGTGGAATTCCCAACTAGTTTTATAGCAGCATGTTTGCCTGTATGTCTCCATGCTATCTGCCATGATGAAAACTAACTGAACTCCTGAAAGTGTAAGCAAGCCCCAATTACATTCTTTCACCTATAAGAGTTGCTGTGGTTGTGGTGTCTTTTATAGCAATGGGATAATGGTTAAACAGAAGTATATATTTTAGGAAGTATCTACTGTATTATAATTCCATATTAGTGCTCAAATGCTCTTTAATTTTAGGTATTTCTCCATGTTTCTCTTCCATAAGTCCAGTCTTTGTATCCTACCCCAGTCCCACTTTATGTTCCCATCCAATACCACTTCCATTAATATCTTTCTATTCTATTTTGCTTTCTTAATTTTATATATATATATATATATATATATATATGTATGTATGTATATACTAGTCCCTTATTCATATGTTCAACATTCATAATCATCAAAAAATTGAAATCAAATCTACTTTAGAATTCATCTCATAGCTGTCAGAATGACAAAGATAAACAAAAAAGTGATATATCATGCTGACTATGATACAGAGTAAGAGGAACATGCATACACTATGGTTGAGTGTGTGCGTCCTTGTGCATCTACAATGCAAATCAGTTGGGTGGTTCCTCAGAAAGATGGGAATCTATCTACCTCAAGATCTGGCTATACCACTATTGAACATAATAAACAAAGGATGCAGCCTCCTACCACAAAGACATTTGCTCAAACAGGTTCATTGCTCCTTTATTCATAATAGACATAATCTTGAAACCAAGGTGATGTTCCTCAAAAAAATATTAAAAGAGAAAACTTGGTATTACTATACAACAGAGTATTATTCAGCAGTTTCAAAAAATGGCATCATGAAATGCGTAGGGAAATGGGTGGAACTAGAAAAAATAATCCTGACAGAGTTATCTCAGATAAAAAAAGAAAAAAATAGGGTATATATTCACTTATATGTTGACACATATTAGCTTTTAAGTCAATGATAACAATCAACCGATTCCATATAAAAATTTTTAAAGAGTAAAAATAAATCCAAGCAAATTCATCAAGCTTGGTGGAAAGAACATTTTTTTTCTACTGAGGCAAATCATTGATCCTATATTTAAGCATTTATGCATTTGTTTTTATCTTAGAAGACTGATTTTTCAATTTTCTTAAAGTTTACAATTTAGCACTTTTGGTGGATGACAGATTGAATTATATGTAGGCTAGTAAGATACTGCATTCACAAGAATATGCCACTATTTATTTTTGGATACTTGAGAAATTTTCCATTAATTTTTTTATCACAGTGTACTTATGTTGACTATGCTTTCTCCAAGTAGGTTCTGAGATTTGAATTCATTGACAAATACAGGTTCATCTTGATAATTCGAATTCACAACTCCACAAAATAGTAACATAAGAAAAATGATTTTCAAATAAAATTCTAATATTTAACATGATGCAATAAGCAAAAACAGACACATATCAACTTAGATCAGGACAGATTCTAATATCCCTCCTTTGTATTTTATATCTAGGAATAAAGTAAGATTCTGTTTTTTTTTTTGGTTGTTTGTTTGTTTTGAGTATATGACTACAATTAGTTAACAAATGGATGCATGGAACACAGCAGGCTATTATAATAGTGAATTTCTGATGGGAGATGCCATTATGTATATATGTTTCTCATACTGGTTAATAATAAAGCACTGTTGGCCAATAGGAAAGAAAGATAGGAGGGACTAGGAGAGAAGGAGGAAAGAGTAAGGAGGAAGGAGGAGCCAAGATGAAGAGTCTGGAGAGAATAGAACTGCCAGCTGCCTCTCCCTGGTAAGACCACGTGGAAATACATAGAAATGTATTAATAATTAAGACAGAGCTAGCCGATAAGAAACTAGTAACCAGGCCAACAGAATTATATCTAATACAGAGCCTCATGTGTTATTTGGGGCTGGCGCGGTGGCAAGACCAGGCCAGGCAGCAGGAAGAAAAACCATACTCCTTACAAAAACCATACTCATTACAGATGCCGCCCATCATTACAATTTTCATGTGCCAAAATTAAGAAATCACAGTGTATAATTCTTTCCTTTAAAGAATTTATTTATTTTCCTGTATGAAGCCATTAAAGTCCTTTTAAATTGTGCCTTTATGATATAAATGTTAGAATATTTCTGTAGTATTGTCAAAACTTTAAAAGGAAAAAGAGAAATTTGTAAAGTGGGAAAGTGTTTAACTAAAACATGAATGAACCGGTTTCCTCCACTATTTAAAATCATTGACTGTCTATATACATGTTTATCTAGGTTTTCCCTACTTATGAGTCAAGTATATGGACACAGGGAGAGGCAAGAAGACAGACTACATGAACACTCAATATCATTCACATACTATTCATGTTCTGCTTTCAGGGAAACAAAGGTATCCTTTGGACCAGTCTTGTGAGAATGAGAATAAAGTCTTGAATAAAACACTCACAAAATCCATGCTAAATTAATCCCCAAAATCTCACAGTGGTAACATACATCTCTTAAACAAATCTCTACAATGATTGACTGACCTCCAGGGCCCCACACAATCCAGAAAATGGGCCAGAGTGGCCTTTTCCTACTTTTAAGACGAAAAACATCTCCCTAAATTTTGGCTAAATGCCATATTATATACCCCATGAATAAATGCAATAATTATTGCAGCTGAGATAATGGGCATCCTCATTTTAGGGAAGTACCTTTTATTTCCAAGATATGTAGAAATTTAGGGTAATTACATCACTCACACTGTCCCATTTATGTTGTTAATTTTGTATTAATAAGTGCCAGAAAGTAACATAAAAATGTTTTCAGTGATTATATGAAATAATAATAGTTTAATACATTGACATGCTGACATTGTTCTTAACAGTAAATGATTTTTAAGAGTATATTTTCCTAAGTGCATGTGAAAACCAAATGTTTTGGTAATTAGAGCAGTAAAGCATTTGTCAATCATCTTGACAATTTCTCTTTAAAATACATAAATAGTGAATTCAGATTCTGCAAATATTTTTCATAATACATGAATAAATATAATATTCTTTACAGATTTAATCTAAGATTTTTTAATATAAAAGTTTCATGTTTTCTGAATTTAAATGTTTTGCATTTATGCACTTTCTGTTTATTTTCTATGTGTCTTTTAACTTAAATAGCAGAGTCACAAATGATATTTAGTCTTATATTTACTATTAGACATTTTTGTAAGTATTCCTTATTTCTATCATCTGGTAGCAAAAACATAACACAGTATGAAAATTGAAGAATATTTGTGGGATTCTATCTGAAGAATAAGTAGATAGCAATAGAATATAAACATTACCTGAGAAGTAAACTAAATATTTATTTCTCCTCTTGGTTCTAGAATACTCTGACCATAGACAAAAAATTGAACATCATTTCCTCAATGTACTCATGAAAGAAATAGCCCTAATGGCAACTCATTTTTTTCTGGGTTCTAGTACAATTTAAATTGTTGATGGTTGCTCTATTGGGTTGAAAACTGAACTAGGTTCTAGGAAAAAAATAACCAAAGACTGGATGATCAATCTATTAATTTATAATTTTAATACAAAGTTCACAGGAAACGATCAAATGAAAGAATAAGATATAATGGGAGAAAACAGGAAGTAACCCCAAATTAACCCAGAGATGACAAAAGAAGTTACTGTAGATGTTTTAATATATGATTGTACTGGTGAAGGAGGATATGCTCATGTAGATTGTTCATATTTCTTCCTGAGAATAGATTTAGATTATAAGAAATATTTGAATAAGCATATATCTCTTACAAGGAATGAATTACCCAAGAGTAGGCTTAGCCATAAAGATGAGATGAGGAAAAAATTACCAGATAACAACACATATATTAGATTTTGGGTAGTCTTTTTTCATTGCCTTTAAATTATATTCAGGATTGTTATAAAATGTTTTTTGTTGTTTTATTTTGTTTTGTTTTGTTGTGGATCAACATAGATTTCAGTTTGGCATTCTTTATTATTTTCTTGGACAAAAGAGCATCCTTTTCCAAAATTGTTTGAGTTCCTTTACAATGAAGAATTATTTTTATGATATTTTCAAATGTTAACACCTAAGAGAAAAAAGTACACTTTTGGAATATATATTACTTATATTTCCTGAGTATGAACTATATCTAAAAATGATACTACTTTTTTATTTTTTTTTATTATTTTTTTTTACATGTCGATCCTAGTTCCCTCTCCCTCCCTCCCTCCATCGTAGACTCTCTCCCTCCTCAAATGCAAACTGAAAAATTCAGTGTTTAGTTATAGATATTTGCTTCTATTTCCAACAGGTACTAGATGAGGGCCGATGATGGTGGATAACTTAGTTGTTGATCTCACTATCAGGGAAGGGCATTTATGGTAGCCTTTCCAGGGTTGTTCAGATTTTTCCTTGCAGTCAGTATTGTAAGTATCTGCATATTTCTTTAGTTTCAGTTTTCTCTTTAATCCAATAATGGCTTCCTCTTTTATGTTCTCTCTCTCCCTCTATATCTCTCTCTTAATTTTCTGTCTTCTATTGCTACGCTGACTCAATCTTTCTAGTCGCTTTCCTCTCCTCCCCTTCTCTTTCTCCTATTTCTCTCTCCAGTCACCGCCCCAGCAAATTTCATGTATTCTGGTAGACTTGTCCCATGTCCCATCTGTGAGGAAATTTATATGAATCTATTAGAATATCCTAGTTCCTCTGACGGTGTGAATTATAGGCTAGTGATCTTTTGATCTAGGTCTGAAATCCATATATGAGTGAGTATATACCATGTCCATCTATGGTTTCTTCAATGTATATCCACTTGCCTGCAAATTTCAGGATTCCATTATTTTTTCTGCAGTGTAGCTTTCCATTGTGTAGATTTGTCACATCTTATTTATTCATTCTTCATTTGAGGAGCATCTGGATTGCTTCCAGGTTCTTGCTATTACAAATAATGCTGCTATGAACATAGTTGAACACAGGTCTTTGTTGAATGGATGTGGATCATTTGAGTATATACCTAAAAGGGCGATTGCCCAGTCCTGTGGTAAACTAATTCCCATTTTACTGAGGAACTGCCATACTGATCTCTAAATTTGCTATACATGTTTGCTCTCCCACCAGCAAAGAAGGTGTGTTCCTCTTTCTCCACATCCTCTCAAGCATAAATTGTCTTTGGTGTTTCTAATTTTAGCCATTCTGGCAGGAGTAAGATTATATCTCAATGTTATTTTGATTTGCATTTCCCTCATATCTAAGGATGTTGATCACTTTCATAAGTGTCTTTCAGCCTTTTTGATTACCTCTATTGAGAATTCTTCTTCAGTCCTGTACTCCATTTTTAACAGGTTTATTTGGTGTTGTGTTGACTAGTTTCTTGAGTTCTTTGTATATTTTGGAGATCAGTCTGTGGGCTGCCATTTGGTCTTGTCCACTGTGCCCTTTGCTTTAAAGAAACTTCTAAGTTTGAGGAGGTCCCATTTATAAAATGTTGATCTCATTGTCTATGCCACTGTAGTTATGTTCAGGAAGTGGTCTCCTATACTAATTTGTTCAAGAGTACATGCTACTTTCACTTCTGAGAGGTTCAGTGTGGCTGGATTGATGTTGAGGTCTTTGATCCATTTGGACTTGAGTTTTGTGCATGGTGATAAACATGGGTCAAACATCTTCAGTCTTCTACACACCATCATCCAATTTTGCCAGCACCATTTGGTGAAGATGGTTTCCTCGCCCCATTGTATTCTTTTAGCTGTTTTGTCGAAAATCAGGTGTTCAGAGATGTGTGGAATAATATTGTTTTCAATTAGATTTCATTGGCCTACCTATACATTTTTGTGCCAATACCAGGTTATTTTCAGAACTATAGCTCTATAGTAGACCTTAAAGTCAGGGATTGTGATGCCTCCTGAAGTTCTTTTATTGTACAGGGTTGGTTTGGCTATCCTGGGTCTTTTGTTTTTCCATATAAAGTCGATTATTATCCTTTCAAGGTCAGTAAAGAATTGTGATGGGATATTAATGGGGATTGCTTTGAATATGTAGATTGCTTTTGGCAAGATTGCCATTTTTACTCTATTTATCCTACCTACCCAATAGCATGGGAGATCTCTCCATTTTCTGGTATCTTCTTTAATTTCCTTCTTTAAAGCCACAAAGTTCTTATTATATAGGTCTTTCACTTGCTTCGTAAGTATTACCTCAAATACTTTATGTTGTTTGTGGCTATTGTAAAGGGTGATGTTACTCTGATTTCTTTCTCAGCCTCTGTCACCTGAATAAAGTATGGCTACTAATTTTTTTTTTGAGTTTATCTTGTATCCTGCTAGTTTGCTGAAGGTGTTTCTCAGCTGTAGGAGTTCCCTGGTATAGTTTATTGGCTTGCTTATGTAAACTATCATATCATTTGCAAATAGAGACAGTATGACATTTTCCTTTCCAATTTGGATACCCTTGATCTCCTTTTGTTGTCTTGTTACTTTATCTAGAACTTCAATTAGAATATTGAAGAGATATGGAGAAAGAGGGCAGCCTGCCTTGTTCCTGATTTTAGAGGAATCTCCTTATACTCCCATTCATTCAGTTTGATGTTGGCTGTTGTTTACTGTATATTGTTCTCATTATATTTAGATATGTTCCTGTTGTCCCTGATCTCTCCAAGACCTTTATCATGAAATGGTGTTGAATTTTGTCCAAGGCATTTTAAGCATTTAGGGAGATGATTATATGGCTTTTCTTTTTCAATTTGTTTATAGGTTGGATCAAGTTGATAGGTTTTCGTATGTTAAACCATTCCTGCAAACCAGGGATGAAGCCTACTTTGTCATGGTGGATGATTTTTCTGATTTATTCTTGTATTCGGTTTGCCAGTATTTTACTGACCATTTTTGCATGGATGTTCATCAGTGATATTTATCTGTTGTTTTCTTTCTTGTGTTTTTGTGAAGCTTGGGTACCAAGGTGATTTTGGCATTGGAGAAAGAGTTTTGTAATGAACCTTCTGTTTCATTGTGTGGAACAATTAGACGAGTATTGGTATTAGTTCTTCCTTGAATTTCTGGTAGAATTCTGCACTTCTGCACTGAAGCCACCTGGACATGTTTTTTTTTTTTTTTTTTTTTTTTTTTTTTTTTGTTTGTTTTGGTTTTTTTGTTTTTTTTTTAAGCCTTTCAATGACTGTTTCTTATTATTTGGAGTTATAGGTCTATTTAAGTTGTTTGTCTGTTTTTGATTTAATTTTAGTAAGTGATAGTTATCCAGAAATTTGTTTATTTCCTTTGAATTTTCAAATTTTGTGGAATATGTGTTATTTTATACTAATTGTTAGCCATATTTTAATATTAGATTTTACATATTCACTCCCACAATTGTCTATACTTTATTTTCCTGAAAAATTATAAATGGAAACAAATTAGCATCCTTTCATCTATAAAAGTTTCCATGTATATTATAGATTATATGAAAATCAAAGTTGCCACTTTAGATGTTTCTTCTGATAACATCCAAAAATGTATATCCAACTTAATACCTGAAAGGAAAATATGTGAAGTACAGTATAAGTAGGCTTTTGGTCGATATCACTCAAGATTATTTAGTTATAACTAAATTATGTGTTCACTTTAGTAAAGGAAGCATTTCATAATGAAGCAACATCACATTATTTTATAAAAACTTGACAGGGTACATTCTGTTACAATGAGTGTGTCATAAAAATAAAGCACAAGGACCCCATCACCCAGCCTCTGCTAGACACACATATCAACTTCGGAACACCCTGAGTCTGGTCTGTCTGATATTTAACCCCTAACATTGAGCCCCTGCCAAGGGAGAGACCTATTATAGAGATTGGACCACATAGAGCTACAAACATCGAACTCCTAACCCAAATATGCCCACGGGGAAGGTAGCATAGAGGGAGAGAGACTCCATCTGCACACACTGGAAGAAGCAATGGCAAGATGGCAATACAAGAAAACAACAAAAAATAGAAAGACAAGCAAAATTTAGGGGCTCTACGCCAACTAGACCTGAACACAGCAAAGCAGATGAAGCAGAAGAGAAAGACAAAAAAAAAAAAAAACTTCATAAAAATGATAGAAGCCATCAAAGAAAATTTGAGAAATCTCTTAAAGAAGTGGAAGAAAAAACAAACTAAAAATTGTAGGATATAGATGGAAAGACCAAGCAAAAAATGCAAGAAATGTACAAATCTCTTAAAGAAAGTAAGGAAAGCAAAGAAAAAAATAATCAAACTTTTGAAGGAAACAACTCAAACTATTCAAAACTTGAAAACTGAAATAGAGACAGTAAAGAAAACATAAACTAAGGGAATGCTGGAAATAGCAAAATGGGGCAAACAATCAGGAAATACAAACACAAGCATAAACAACAGAATACAAGAGATGGAAGAAACTAAGGCACTGAAGAAAAACTAGAACAAACAGATTCATCAACCAAAGAAAATCATAAATCAAACTGATCCTTAACACAAAACATCGAGGGAATGTGGGACACAATAAAATGGCCAAAGCTAAGAATAATTGGCATAAAAGAAGGAGAAGAAGCCAAGATCAAAGATACAGAAGAGATATTCAATAAAATCATTGAAGAAAAATTTTCCAATCTGAAGGACATGCCCTTGAAAGCACAAGAAGCATACCAAACACCAAATAGACCCAACCCAAGAAAAAAAGACACCTGACACATAAAATCAAAACATCTAACATACAGAATAAAGAAAGAATATTAAGAGCAGAAAAGCAAAAAGGCTAGGTAACATATAAAGGCAGATCTATCAAAATTATACATGACATCTCCATGAAAACTCTCAAGGCCAGAGGGACCTGGATAGATAGATGTTCAACCAACACTAAGATTCTGAGCAAAATATCTGACTCATTATAAATGGAGAAAAAGATATTCAATGATCAAAGCAAGGGTTTCACAATACATATCTACAACTCCAGCCTTACAAAAAACTTCTGGAAAGAAAACTCAAACCAAGGGAGTTTTTTTTTGTTTTGTTTTGTTTTGTTTTTTTTTTGTTTGTTTTGTTTTTTTTTTCCAGCTTGGATTTAACTGGCTTTTAGTCTCTTTTTTATTTTATTTATTTATTTAATATAGCCAAGTCCATTTAAATGAAAACAAACATTTATAGACAATATTTGGGAATTTGGGCATCGTTCTTTCCAAAGTACTTCCTGCTGGTAAGGGGCGCTGGTATTGGGGATTCTAAGAAGATGCAGAAATCATGGCTGTAGTCTGTAAGGCTGCTTTGTCCAGCTGTTTTGAATGTAGGATCACCTTGTACTCTGTTTCAGACGGTCTGGCTTGATCAAACCACATTAGTCTGGAAGGAATCCACAGCTTTTCTGTGGGAAACCCTTTCCCCAGTAACTTGTCCTTTTACTTAAATTTTGGAGTCAAAGCATTTTTTTAATTTAATTTATTATTTTACATGTCGATCCCAGTTCTCTTTCCCTCCCTCCCTCCCTTTTACCGTCTCTGCCCTCTCTATTGCACCCTAACCACACTCACCTTCCATCCCTCCACCCCAATTCCATATGTAGGGGAATGCCATTCAGTTGGGGACATGTAGATCTGACAGGTCATATGAAGTAGGGACTAGGGCTTCTTTCCTGTCTCTAGGTTAAGGCAATATCCCCCCATGGGTGAAGTTAACTATGCTCACATTGTAATAGGTAATAGATATTCCCACTTTACCAGAACACAAAAGGATAAAGCAGAGCAAATATATTCACAATACCACTGCCAACAACAAATCTAAAACAAACAATAATTAAAAATCAATGGTCCTTACTTTTGCTCAAAATTAATGGTCTTAACTCTCTTATAAAAAACACAGGCTAACAGAATGTATACAAAGACAGAATCCTTTCTTCTGCTGCATACACGAAACACCTCTAAGCTTCAAAGATAGACATTACCTCAGGGAAAAGGTTTGGGAAAAGATCTTCCAATTAAGTGGACCCACAAAGCAAGCAAGTGTAGCAATCCTAATAGCTAACAAGATAGACTTCAAACCAAAATCAATCAAAAGAAATGGAGATGGTCATTTCATGTTTATCTTAGTAGAAATCCATCAGCACAAAGTCTCAATTTTGAATAACTATGTTAAAAAAGGCACCCATATTCATAAAATAAATGCTATTTAAAATTCAAAGTTCACATAAAACCTCACACACTCATAGTGGGAGACTTCAACATCCCAATATCACCACTAGACAGGACCGTCAGACAGAATCTTAACAAAGAAACAAAAGAACTAAGGGACCTTATGTCCCAATCTGGTTTAACAAACATCTATAGAACATTCCATTCAAACACAAAAGAATATACCTTTTTCTTGGCTCCACATGGAAACTTTGCTAAAATCTTCCACATACTAGGCAGCATAACCAAAATCAACAGACACAAAAAAAAATTGCAATATTCCCCTGTATCTTATCAGACCACCATGCTTCATAGTTGGAATTCAGCAACAACTCAAATTGCAGAAAACCTACAAGCTCATGGAAACTGAACAATGCACAATTGCACCATACCTGGGTCAAAGAAGAAATAAAGAAAGAAATTAAGGACTTTCCTGAATTCAATGAGAATGAGGACACAACATACCTGAACTCATGGGACACCTTGATTTGAAGTTCATTGTGCTATGTGCCCATATGAAGAAAACAGAGGATAGTCACATTAGAGAATGTACAAAACAACTGAAAGCCTTAGGACAAAAAGATGCAAACTCACACTTGAGGAATACATACCAGAAAAAAATCAATTTGAGGGCTGAAATTAATAAAGTAGAAACCAAGAAAACAATACAAAAAAATCAATGCATCAGAAAGTTGGTTTTTTAAGAAAATCAACATGTTAGACAAACATTTATCCAAACTAACCAAAAAGCAAAGAGAGAACATGCAAATTAAGAAGATCAGAAATGAAAAGGGGACCTAATAACAAGCATTGAGGAAATCCAGACATTTTTCAGGTCATACTTTGAAAACATGTACTTCACAAAATTTGAATATTCAAAGGAAATAAATAAATTTCTGGATAACTGTCATTTACCAAAATAAAATCAAGAACAGAAGAGAAACTTAAATGACCTATCACCTCTAATGAAATACAATCAGTTATCAGAAGTGTCTTCATCAAAAAAAAAAAAAAAAAAAAAAAAAAAAGCCCAGGGACAGATTGCTTCATTGAAGAATTCTACCAGAAATTTAAATAAGAGCTGATACAAATACTCCTCTGATTTTTCCACACAATAGAAGCAGAAGTTTCATTATACAACCCTTTTTAGAAGGCTAAAATCCAAAATTAACACAAAGACACAACATGGAAAGAGAAATATAGACCAATATCCCTCATGAACATTGATCCAATAATACTCAAGAAAATACTGGCAAACACAATCCAAAAAAACGTTGGAGAAATTATTCACCATGACCAAGTAGGCTTCATCCCTGGGTTGTAGGGATGGTTAAAAATACAAAAATCTATCAATATGATCCTCCATATAAAAATAGTGAAACAGAAATACCACATTATCATCTCACTAGACCATGAAAAAGCCTTTGACAAAATCCAGCACCCTTTCATGATAAAGGTTTTGGAGAGATCAGGGATAACAGAAACATTCCTAAACATAGTAAAGGAATAAACAGTGAACCAACAGCCAACATCAAACTGAGTGGAGAAAAGCTTAAGGCGATTTCTCTAAAACCAGGTACAAAACAAGGTTTCCCTCTCTCTCCATAGCTGTTCCATATTGAATTTCAAGTTCTTGCTAAAGCAATAAGACAAGAAAAGGAGATCAGGGGGTTACAAATTGGAAAGAAGAATTCAAACTGTCACTATGTGCTGATGATATGATGGATTACATAAGCTTTCCAAATAACTCTAACAGGGAACTTCTACAGCTGATAAACAATTTCACCAAACTAAGAGCATACAAGATAAACTAAAAAAAATCAGTATCCCTATAGACAACAAATGTTCTGAGAGAGAAATCACATAGCCACAAACAGCATAAAGTATCTTGGGGTGACACTTATCAAACAAATGAATGACCTATATAACATTAACTTTGTGTCTTTAAAGAAAGAACTTAGATACCAGAAAATGCAAAGATCTCCCATGCTCTTGGATAGGTGGGATAAACAGTAAAAATGGCAATCTTGCCAAAAACAATCTATATATTCCACACAATCCCCATGAAAATCCCATCACAGTTCTTCACTCATGTTGATATTATAATAATCAAATTTACATGGAAAAACAAAGACCTGAGATAGCTAAAACAACCTCCTCAAACTGAGTAGCTTCTGTAAGGCAAATGACACAGTTGATAAGACCAAACATCAGGCTACAGAGTGGGAAAATATCTTCACCAACCCTGCATCTGACACAAAATAAAACTATAAAAATGGGGTACAGAAATGAAGAAAGAATTTTCAGTAGAAGGAAATCAGAAAGGCTGAAAGACACTTAAAGAAGTGCTCAACATCCTTAGCTATCAGGGAAATGCAAATCAAAACAATTCTGAGACTCTTTCTCCTACCAGAATGGCTAAAATTAGAAATACCAATGACAACTAGCTGGAGAGATTTGAGGAAAGGGGAAGACTCCACTGCTGGTGGGAGTGCAAAATTGTGCAGTCATTTTGGAGATCAATATGGAGGTTCCTCAGGAAAATGGGAATTGGTCTAACACAGAACCTGACAATTCCAAGCTTATGCATAGACCCAAATAATCCACATACATGTGACGAAGACATCTGTTCAACTCTGTTCATAGCAGCATTATTTGTAAGAACAAGAACCTAGAAGCAAGCTAAATGACACTCAACAGAAGAATGGATAAAGATGATGTGGCATATTTACACAATGTAATACTACTCTTAGGAAACCAAACCAACAAAAAAACAAACACAAAAACCCCCAATGGAATCTTGAAATTTGCAGGCAAATGGATGGAATTTGAAGAAATCTTCCTGATTGAGGTAACACAGTCACAAAAGAGGAATGTGGTATGTACTCACTCATATATGGATTTTAGACCTAGAGCAAAGGATGGCCAGGCTAAAATTCACATTGCCAGAGCAACTAGGATACAAGGGGAAATCTAAGCAATTCATACATGGTCCCACACAGAAGGGGACAGGAACAAGTTCTGAGCATATTAGGTGTCAGGGGCAGTGAGTGTAATGGGAGCTAGAAGAAAGAGAAAGGGAGGACAGAAAAGCTTGTGAGACTAGGAAGAATGAGTCAGGGGAGAAATAGATGAGAGAAAAAAAGATACCATAAAAGAAGGAGCTATTATAGGTTTGAAGAGAAAATTTACTCTAGAGGAATAACCAGAGACCTACAAAACTGACCCCAACTAAATATTTGAACAACAGTGGAAAGAGTACAATAAATGCCCTCTCCTGATCAAAAGACTGATGTCTAATTTATCCACCATCGTAGAGCCCTCATCTAGTAGCTGATGGAAACAGAAGCAGACAATCACAGCTAAACACTGAGCTGAAGTGGAATCCAGATGCAGAGAAGGAGGACAAGTCCAGGCTACAGAAACAGAGACAGGTGGACTGAAAAGGATGAGCTAATGAGCCCACAGACTGACAGCTGGGAAACCAGCATTGGACTCACTTAGAACCTCTGAACATTGGTCTCAGTTAGAGGGCTTGGACAGTATAAGGGACATCTGACAGTGGGACCATGATGTATCCCTTGTGCATAAAAGGACTTTGGGAGCACATCCCCCCCAGAGGGATACTCTCTTATCCGAGAGGCAGGAGGGAAGGCCTAGTCCCTGCTTCAAATGACTTGACAGAATTTGTTGACCCCTCCTGGAAAGCACCACCCTCCTCATAGATTGGGGTGAATGGGATGTGAGGGTGGTCTGGGAGCATGGAGGGAGGGAGACAGAAAGGGAGGAAGGGAGGTAGGGTGAACTGGGATCAATATGTAAAGGAAGAAAAAATAAATATAGAAAGAAAAATGAAATATATATATATATATATATATATATATATATATATATTCATACAAATAAAAGTTTCCAGTTTATCAATGAGTCAATGAGCTTTAAGTACAGGAATTCAACAACAGACCTGAAATATTCATATGAAAACTGATGACTGTAAAATGATTCATGGATTAACCTTAAAACTGAAAATTTATATCTGTATTATATACTATAGTCTAACAAATAAAAACCCAGGGTAGGGTTATTTACATTTGTGTGCTGCTGGAAAATGAGGTCCCATAGATCCCCTAAAACATTTTAGGCTATTGAATCTTGCTATCCTTGCTATCCAGAACTTGATGACAATATTTTATTGGTGAAGAAAGTACATACTTATATCATAAAAAATGATAAAAAACAAACTGCTACTAACCTGGAAGCTTCATCTGTAATGACTAATTTTTGTAATGCTGAAATGTGTAAATCATGCTACTACAGGAGAAAAATAATTAATCATATTCAGTTGTTAATTCCAAGAACTACAATGAATGATAAGCAAGAAGGGCAACTGCTACAATAATGGCACAAAAATAATGAGAGCATCCAGCCACTTGGATATAATTTTTGTACTCCAAATTTAAATCCATGCCCGATACCATTATTAGACAGGCTATAGCTAAAGAGTTCATAGGCTATAAAGCAAAGCTACTATTATTATTTTGAAATTTCATAATATTGAATTGACTTATAAAGACCCACATAGCAACACGTCTTTGAACCTTCATGAAAAAAAGCTTCCTTTTTAATTAGATGGTAATTAACACAGAAATCCATAACTGAAAATGGTATAGAGAATAAGTGACTTCAGAATCCTCAGGTCTAATTGGAACATAAATACTGTACTCACCCTCTCAAGGTTCACAGATATGTATAGAGGAGGGGCCCAAACAAAGTATGCTCCAGGGTTGGTGGATGAATATAAGAAAATGGTGTCTTTTGGACGCAAGATATCTGCTTCATCGATGAACCCATATTGTAGACACAGTAAGCTGACAACTTTAAGTGGAACAAAACTTATCCAATAATATTTGTACAACATACATTTATCTTTATGAGTGTAAAAGGCTCTTTTAAGGATATAAGTTTGATTGGGTAGAAAGAGGGGCCAGATCTAGAAAATTTTGGTGGACAAATAGTATCAAGCATGTAGTATGAAAATCTCAAATAATCATTAAAATTTAAAAGTTATTACACTGATATATAACCCCAAAAGCTATTCTTCAATGGGAAAAAATCCAAAAAAAGGTGAAGTTATGAAAAATATAATTAGATCCAGGAAATTCACTTTGAAATTATATGTTTATAATGAGATACTCATTATTTATTAGAAAAAAAAATTACTTAAGTCATAGTGCTAATTTGTCTGAGGTTATTAAATGCAAGTAAATGAAATAACTCCATTCAGATTTTATGAATATTACTTGCTGAAATATGAGTTCTTTTTTTTCCACTATTCTTATTTTGTATCAGCAAGTTGATGCTAATTCTCATTGCACAGACACTTACTTCATTATAGGAAAACATACTGTTTTATGAAAAGATCAATAGCTTTCAGAATCAGAAAAAAAAGGATTTAGAAGTAAATAATATGGTATTTTAGAAAAAAAGGATTTCAGGAATCTCTATGATTATAAACAACAACACTGAATTTTATTTTCCTTATCACTAAAATATTGTTTTCAAGGTTATTCTGAATATCAAATGGAATCACTAATTAAAGTACTGATAAATGTAAGTAATACCATATATGTATAATCAGCCTTTAGTATAATATTGATACAATCCCAACCCTCAGTATATGAAAGACCCTGAAACTCTTGATTTAGGGAAAAATGATCAAAACAGTTACATTGCAAACCAGTTGTCTCCTTGTTACATATTCCATAGCATATTGAATTATATTAAAGATAATCATGAATTATGTTTTTGTCCTACAAAAAATAAAAATTACTTCATTTGTCTGTATATTGTTTCTAAATATACAAACTAAGCACACTTGGGGATGGTGCCTTATTTAATTAGCATGTTGTTGAGGGAAGGAATGATCTACCTATGTTGTAAACTTTACTGGGTCTGGGGTTCAGAAAATTCATGAATTCAATCTGCTTTATTGGTTTTGTAGGAAATGGTGTTATGCTATTTAGCAGTGTTTTTCCTCCAGGTTTGCTATCTCAAAGAAATACAACTTCTCACCACTTTTTCATAGTTCTTTGGCTGATTTTAGTATTATATGTATGAATGATAGTCGCACATATTGGAGATAAAGTAAAAGAGATCTATGTCATCTTATCCAGAATGAATTATGATATATTAGTTGGATTCACATTTACTTTTACTATTAAAATTGTGTGTTTATTATCTTTAAATATTATCCTTTGTTTCTCTCTGTGAGTTGCTTGAACATTATGGCTTAGGCATCATTCCTGAAAACTTGTTTGCCTGAAAGTACAATGTTATGTTGTTTTACAAAAATATTATTTCTTTCAATAGTCCACTGAAGACTTTACTGGCAGAAATTGTGTCTATTTGCCTTTTTAAGTTAAAACAACTCCTACACCAGTTAAGTGCCCTTTTATATTTTCATTTTATTCACTAAATATTTTGTCAGTAAACCAATGTTATTAACAACAAAAATATTCTCTGTTATGAATTCTTATTTTAACAAAAACAATGTAGAAACCATTCACAAACTCTAGTTAGGTGATATGAGTTATTTTGCCATGAATTGTTACATCAGAACAGAAGCAGAGTAAATAGGAAAAATTGATTCTAAGCTTTATACTCTTGAAACTCTATGCTGTACTTCTGTGAAACAACAGGGACAACACAAAAGATTTACTAAAAGTAGTACACCTTAATACCAGATAAAGGTGAGGTATAAGGTAAGTCATGGAGGATGTTGGAAGGGACACAAATGTTTCACCCCACCCTGTACATGCTACCATACTGATAACTGAAGCTCTTTAAATACTGTTCTCCTGGAGTGGTATGGATGTTATGAAAATATTGTTGTTTAAATAACTAATCATGGTCAATTTCACATCAGTAAATCTATACTCTTTGAAATCATGGAGACAGGGCTGAGAGTTCTAAACTACTAGTTACATAGATGGTCCTCTTGGCAATAAGCTCCATACTATAATTAGCATTCAAAAGATTTCTTCAAAGACAAGATTCTAAGCATTTTAGGAGCAATGAACTATGATGATCAAATACATTATTTCATTTCATATTCACGTCTCTGTATTTATTCCTTGATTTCCTTAGTTTTGTGGCACCTAGGATTGATCCTATGGACTTATACATACTAGGTCTAAATATAGTTCACCACTGAGCTATCACTGTGGTGATCACAACATTACATTGTTATTACTTATTAACTATATATATATATATGTGTGTGTGTGTGTGTGTGTGTATTACATCATATATATATATTATATAACATAGTATATATAACATATATAATATATATACATATATTAAAGAAGAAAAGTAAGGTGTATACCTTTTCTTATTCTGTCAGTTAATATAAAACAATAAAATACTAGAAAAAAATGAGATGCACAGCAAAGTGATGAACACATGTCTACTATCATGATTATTAAAACATATGGGGTTTGGCCTTATATACAGTGAAAATCTAGTAAATATAACAATGCAAATGAAAGCATAAGAAGCTCAGCTTACCATACTGAGTGACTTTTCAGAAATTATTTAAATTTAATGTGATTCTAAAGCTTTCTTGCCAATTTGACTGAATTTAGAATGCCTCTTAATGCATACATTTGGTATGTCAGTAAAGATGTTTCTAAAAATGATTATAGACAGAAGACAGGGGCTTAATATGAGTGGCACAATCAGACAAGCTGTTGGACTGAAGAAAAATGCATGAGCGGAAAAGCCATCTGAATGTTTTCAGTTACAATTATTTGAGGACTTAAGCGTTACAATTTGAGCAGGATGTAGCTGGCCTTACTGGTAGCATGTCCTGCAGCCCTACCTTCCTTGCCAGGATAGATTGTATTCCATAATTATGTGACTGATGGGAGATATCATTCTGTAAATATGTTTTCCTTATTATTTAATGAATAAAGCACTTTTGGCCAGTAGGAAATCAAGATAGGCAGGACTAGGAGCCTAGGAGGAGAGAGGAAGTAGTAGGGAGGAGATTCAACATGGAGGACAGAGATAGTAGAAGTTCTGGCCCTCTCTCCGTTAAGAAGAGACCATGTGAAGATACTTAGATCAATAGAAATGGGTTAATATTTCAGACAGAGCTAGCCAATGAGAAACTAGTAACTGGCTAACAGCATTATGTTTAATACAGCATCTCTTTGTGTTATTTGGGGCTGGTGCGGTGGTCAGAACAGGTTGGTGGAAAACCTACTCCTAACAAAATGGTGTTCAATGTGGACTGAAGAACTTCCAGTTAAAACTTAACAAAAACTTAAGTAAGGGTTTTATAATCAAAAGAACAGACATGAGCAAGGCTTCTTGGTAGAATATTTTTTTCTCAGTTGGATTCTGTTTTACTAGAGACAAGCAGTGACCTGCGCGGCTCCTTTGAGGGAGATTTCCTGACTGAGAATAAGCAGCAAAAAAACTCAAGGCTTTTAAAGAGCTCTTCTAACAACTGAATGATGTGTACAAGAGATGGCAATGGCAAAGATCACATATCCAATATGGCAATATGCTGCTGGATGGCAGCATAGACCAAGGCAATGAGCATAGCTCTCAGTTCTGGCAGTAAAAGTAATTATCCCCATCTTGGATAGACCATGGCAAAAACAGGTTGACCAATATTGTTTACCAGATAAAATAGTCATAGCCAGAGAAAAGTAAAGAGTTACAGTAATGAGAAGATTCAGATTAAGTAAAACCTCTAAAGTTTTAAAGTGTGTTTTAAAATATATGTAAGCTTGGGAGGGAAAAATAAACAGGACAAAATGATTTAAAAAGAATAATAAAAAGACAGAGAGTAACTGGATGTGGTGGCACATATCTTTAATCCCAGCACTTGGGAAACAGAAGCATGCAGATCTCTGTGATTTCAAAGTAAACCTGGTATCCAGAGTTAATTCCAGGACAGATAAAAGTTACACAGAGAAACCATGTGTCACAAAATTAAAAGTAAAAGTAGAAGAAACAGAGTAATAACAAAGCCATGTAAAGATAGCATGCACAGAGAGAGTATGGACACTGTACAGTATTATATTGTCTTTGTATCATTTGACTGCTGAGTAAATAGCAACAGCTCTTAAAATAAATGCTGCTGGATTAATGCAATTTATATATTTCAAGAATGCTTTGACTTAAAAATTTAACTGCAAGGACAGGTTATTGGGAAAAAGGAATTCTATTTTTGTTCCCACAGAAAAGAAATAGCTGTGGATTCCTTCCAGACTAACATGGCTTGATCAAGCAAGACCCCTAAAACAGTGCCCCAGGTAATCCAACATTCAAAAAAATTGTGACAAGGCAGCCTTGCAGAGCATTATACAGCCAGGATTTCTGCATCTTCTTAGGGTCCTCATGAGAGCAACCCCTATCATCAGGAAGCAGTTTGGAAAGAATGATGCCCAAATACCCAAATATTTATTATAAATGTTTGTTTTCATTTAAATGGAGTTAGTTATAAATGGTTAATGGCCACAGCCAATCTCTTTTTAAAGGTAAAAATGGGGATTATGGTATAGAAATGAATACTTTGCTTTAAAATGAATTTTCATTTATTGATGCAATTTTAGGTCAATTTTATGATATGTATATTTCTCCTCTTGTTTAGGTATTGTGTTTGCATAGCTCATTTAAAATGTAATACAGTAATTTAGTATAGCTTATAGATAATTACCTATGATTGTCAAAATGTAGAGTTAAGTCAGTTAGGTTTTCTGGATATACAGAGATGCACTTGAGATGAATAGACATTCTTCAAACCTTTAAAAGACCTAAAGACTATGGCATTTAAAATTGCCTAGGTTTTTTCTTGACAGTGAGCCATAACACAGGCAACAACACCTGCATCAGAATGGAATATGGACATCTAAGATACTCATTATGAAGCTTGCTTTCATTATGGCAAGACTAGTCATGTGGGCAAGACACTGCACTTTTCTACACTCTTTGAATTTATTCTGTATTAACTGTCATGCAGATCCCATAGGAAATGCCTGCTGATACATGATGGGCATTGCTACAGGATTCCTGCTTCATGGAAGAAGAGTATGCCAGACAGTCTACAGGACACAGAGAAAAGTGACTGACAAACCACCAATACAGGTGGACAGTTTAAAGTTTCCTGCTTTGCTGAGGAGTGTGCCAGACACACTATGGCCTATAGGCTGAAGGTGGAAGATTAGAGGAAAACTTTGGTTGACTGACCAGGAAAGTTGTCTCTGTCATTTCTAGAGTTTATATATTATCCTTCTGTGATCTTTAAAGAAGTTGACAGATAGTCATGGTTATACTTTTCCTCAGTTAGAATTAAAGATAAGTTACATGTAGGACTTTGGACTCACAGAGATAGGATAGAAAATAAAATGTTTTCTTTAAATCTTACTAAATGTTAATGGACTAAGTATTGTTAACTGTGCTTCTTATTTGAAAATTGTTTTGTTATATATTTTGCTATGTTAAGTTAAAACTCTTCTTTTTATTTTAGATATAAAAGAGGAGATGTTGGGAGATGTCAGTCTGTAAAGATGTTATTCTTTCATTGGTTATTAAATAAAGCACTGTTGGCCAATAGGAAAGCAAGATAGGTGAGACCAGGAGACAAGGAGTAGAGAAGAAGAAGTAGGAGGGAGATTCCACATGGAGGACAGAGAGTGGAAAGTCGGTCCCTCTCTCCTGTAAGATAAGATCACATGGAAATATTTACATTAATAAAAATGTGTTAACATTTAAGAGAGCTAGCCAATAAGAAACTCTATTAACAGGCCAACAGAATTGTATATAATACAGTGTCTCTATGTGTTGTTTGGGGTTAGTGGCACTGGGACCAGACCAGCAGGGAAAAGGTATATTCATAACATATGACACAATAAATACTTTGTCCTATAAGTTGTTTCTAATCAGGTATTTTTCAAAGTTTATATATCCAATATATTAAACAAAATAACTCATTTTATCTTCCTTTGATGTTGTTGAATGATGCAGAAATTAATTCTCAAATTTCTATATCCATGTATCTTTATGTTATCATCACTTCCAATTCCCAACTGAAGGTATTCTTTCCCCACCAAACATAAACAACATTTCACGTCCCATCCCTGATGCTTGTTTCTTAGACTTAATATCAAATTAATTTAGCAAAGTATGGCAGTATGACTTCTCTACCAGTAAAATATAGGTCCTAACTTGGATAAGGTCCATGATAGGGTAGAACAGAGCATGTCATAGTCCTTGCTTGGCTAGTGAAAGCACTGGCTTTATAATAAGACTAAACAGAGAATTCAACTTTGTGATTCAACTGAACACTTCATCTCAGTGGCTGAGCTGTTACTGCAGAGATGGATCAAGTTGACATTTGACACATTCCCACTTCTGCAAGCCTTGCTCAGAGATTTTGCCTGGTGTGAAGTCAGTCTGTATATCAGTTAATTCCTTATGCCACCTCTAAGGGACTGACCTCATTTGCAACATGTTTAACAGAAATTTAAACATAAACATGATCTCCCTGAAGAATAGTGGATGTGTTAAAAGCAATTTGAAGTATATTCATGAATCTAATGACTCTAAAGCAAAGACTGGAGGCTTGCTAATTTTCAGTACAAATGGAAAATGAGATAAGCAGAGGAAGCCCTCCTGAATAGCAAATAAAAGCAGCTCAGAAAATGCCATATAAGTTAAGTTTACTTTGGAACACTTCATGTATTATTTTATATCTCTCAAATAAGTAAAGTAACTTGTATTTACTGCAGTAATGAAGTCAAGAAAGACTTAAAAGAAAGCCTAATCAGTAGTAATATCATTGTCAATGGCACAGGTTAGTGTAGATACTCATAACTATGGTCCTGGGAGAAACACAGGAAATGTAAGCCTGCCTAAGCAATTTTAAGAAGGAATAAGAAGAATTATGGTCTGGACAAGTATTATTATAAGGTTCAATAAATAAAAAATTATTTTCTTGAATGAAAATATACAAAAGAGATACAGCATATAATTTTGTACACATGTCAGTAAAAGTATGACCTTAAAGGAAATTGTAGGATTCTGCTGCCTTTTCTTAAGGAAAATTTTTTTGGTCCTTCACATGTTCCAACATGATAACTCACATCTCAAGATGCATAAGTGTCCACTTAGCCACTAATTGCAATATATATTCTGGGATATATGATTTGATATTATTAAATGGTAAATTGGTATACTGTTGTTCCCCATTTTTAGTATCCCACTGAATATTCTTATTAAAATATAATAAATAATTTTGTTAGGAAGAGTTACAAACATATGCAAACAAAACAAGAGACAAGAGAAAGTACATATAAACAATACAATTTCTGATATAAAGGATTTTAAAGTAGCTGCTATAAATATATTCAAGGACTTAAATGAAAGAATGAATAAAGTAAAAGAAAGCATGGGAAAAATGTTGAATCAATTACAAAATATCAACAAGTTTTCAAAAAAGGGCCAGGTAACAATTCTGGACTCAAATTATTTAATATATATTCACACAATGGAAAAGAAAGCTATAAAGGAATACTACATTAAAGAGACTTGGACAAGGGGGCACAGTAAAGTACCAAATGGCACCTTATCTATAGAAATAACCATAATTACAAATGAAATAATTAACTCAATCTAAATGAAAGAGTTCAGCACCAAAAACCCAACATATATTTTTGTCTTGCCTAGAAGATATAAATTTTATATGAAAAATACAAATACATTGAAAGCAAGAAGATACACACATTGTACCAACTGGGCAAATATCTTTAGAAATAAAAAAAAATTACTAAAATGTAGACTAGGTTCTCTGTAAATATAAAATTAAAATCACTATAAAATAATAACATTGAATGCACATAACTGATGACAATATTGCTTCAAAATACATAATACAAGAACAGAGACAAATGGGAGAAGAAACAGACTATTTAATAGTACAGTTTGGAAACTGTAATATCAGTAATGGACATAATAACTGGAAAATAACTCAAAAGCAAGTAAACTCTTTAAGAGGATAAAAGGTTTAAGTAGATTTAGAAGATATTTAAGCAAAACAACATCCATGAAAATATATAATACATATTATTTCAATGTAAACATGGTGTGATCTCCATTACACAATATATATCAGATGCTATAATAAAACTTTTCTACTTTCTCATTGGGAATGCCAGCCCTGAAATAACAACACAGTGACTCATTACTATGTATAAAAGCTTGGCCATAGATTAATCTTGTTTCAAACTAGTTCTTATAACTTAAATTAACCCATATTTTTCATTCTAAGTTCTTCCATGGGGATCATTAGCTCATCTCCATACTGCCACTCATACTTCATCCAAATCTGCCTGGCAACTCCACCTTTCTTTTCAGAGTTATTTATCTGCCTAGAAGTCCTTTCTATACCTTCAGCATTTTATTACAACAATCACAGGAATACACCTTCACATACTCTGAAACTTTCCCACAACAACTGTACTAAGTTAAATGATTACTAATAATGAAATATAGTCTCAAAACAATGTAAAATTAAGTAGCATGTTGGAAATGTTTGGATAAATCACAAATGAATGGAAATTCTATAACACATTCCCAAACAAGACAAAAAAGAAGATTTCAAATAGTTAACATAGAATATTTGGAGAAAATAACATGAAGAAATAACATTTATAGAATGAACTGAAGCAATCTTTGGAGAATATTTACATCTATTGGTGCCTATAAAAATAAGAAATGTCTCAAGTAAATTATTTTATTTAAGATATTTATGAATTCAAAGTATAATTATTCAATAAATTCCCTATGTCATCCAGGTGAATTGTCAAACCTAATGAAGCTTGTGAAAGAAAAATCAATTTTTTTAACCTTTTCTGGTGGCGTGGATTATATGTTGGTTATCCTTTGCTCTATATCTGAAATCCATATATGAGTGAGTACAAACTGTGTTTGTCTTTTTGTGACTGGATTACCTCAGTCAGGATGGTTTCTTCTAGTTTCATCCATTTACCTGAGAATTTCAAGATTCCATTGTCTTTTTCCACTTGTATTTATAAGTACTCTATTGTGTAAATGTACCACATTTTCTCCATCCATTCTTCAGTTGAGGAGCATTTAGGTTCCTTACAGGTTCTGGCTATTATGAATAATCGTCCTCTGAACATAGTTGATCAGATGTCTTGTTGTATGAATGGGCATCTTTTGGCTATAGTCCTAACAGTGGAATTACTGGATCTTGAGGTACACTGATTACCATTTTCCTGAGGACCTGCTATATTGATTTCCGAAGTGGCTATAGGACTTTGGCCCCTAAGAGAGACATACATTGTCCCCCAAAGAAGGGAAAAGATCTCCCAAGAAAATTGGGAGCATGCCGAGAGAGGAGAGGGAGTTAGGAGGAAGTGATGGGGTGAGGTGGTCTTGAGGGAGCAGGAAGACTGAGTCACGGAAAGAATAGAGGAGAGGAAGAAAAGAATAACCATAATAGAGGGAGACAGTTTAGGTTTTAACAGCAATCTAGCTCTATTGAAATGTCCAGAGAACTACAAGTATGATCTCAACTAAAAATCTAAGCAATATTTGAGAAGCTTTTCCCCAGTTATGAGATTACTACCTTATATGCCATCCTAGAGCCTTCATCTAGTTGCTGTAGAAGAAGATGCAGACACCCACACTGGAATCCAGTTACACAGAGAGAAGAGTAATGAGCAATAGGGTCAAGACCAGGCTGGAGAAAGCCACAAAACTGCTTACTTGAATAAGGGTGAGCTCATGGACTCTAGTCTATTAGTTGGGAAACAAGCAAAGGACAGATCCAGACTCCATGAAGGTGGATGTCAGTTAGCAGAACTGGGCATCTATAGGGCCTCCGGTGGTGATGGATTAGGATTTATCCCTAGTATATCCCTGTTCCAAATGATATGACAGACATTGAAAATCCTTCATAGAAGCCCTCACCATCCCTGGGGAGCAGAAAGGGAATGGGATGGAGGTTGGTGGGGAGGCAGGGGAACACTGGAGGGTTTGGAAACTGAGATTGACATTTATAAAAAGATTGTTTCCAGTTTCAATACAAAATATCAAAAATATCACTATTTTTACTCGTTTTTTCCTTTATTTATTTTTTTTTTCATTTTTTGAGACAGGGTTTCTGAATTTTGCTTTGGAGCCTGTCCTACAACTAGGTCCACAGACCATGCTGGCCTCAAACTCACAGAGATCTGCCTCCCGGATGCTGAGACTAAAGGCATGTGCTACCAATGCCTGGTATGTTCTTTTCTTTTAAACTCTACAATTTTCTTACTTTTTTTGTATAACCATGAAGGAAACTTCCTATTCCAGACCTGACTCAGATAATAGAGAAGCAAGAATTGACAGAGATACAAAAAGGAAAGCTGGGATTGGGTGGACAATGTTTTTTTTTTTTTATGATAGAAATGTATCAAAAGCATCAATACTCTGCCCATTTATTATATACAGATGAACAAGAAAACATGTTTATTTTATAGATCTGAGCAAACGTGTCATTGTAGCTAATATTGCAGTGGCATGTTGAGACTTTGTATGTTACCAGTTTCAGGAGAAGGAAGCTGTGGGTAAAACATTTTGCACATTCTGTCAAAAGCCATATTAGGACCAAGGGAGATCCTTCCATTGCCCCAAGGCTGATCAGGGAAGGCATCACCATTCCCATTGGTATGAGACACTAGGATTTTTAACATGGCTCTTCTTATGTTATGGAAATTTATTTATACAGGATACACTGCCACTACATACTAGATGTCTTTAAAATGGAATTCTGTAGATGTTCAAAAGTTATTAATTCTTAAATTAATTCTTAAAAAATGCATAATAGTACTTCTAATCTTTTTAAGCACAGTTTTACCTTGATTTGAAACAAGAATGAATCACAGAAACTTTTCATATCAATCCATATCAATAATATGGATGTATAAATCCACAACAAACTGAGATCAAATTGAATCTCTTTAAAAATATAAGAATTGGAGTAAGGACGAATACTGATCCATTACTATAAGTCTTATGAATGGGCTTTGGGAGCCCATGCCACAAGGGGGAGGGCCTAGGCCCTGCATCAAATGATATGACAGACTTTAAAAACTCGGCATGGAAGGCCTCACTGTCCTGGGGTAGAAGAAATGGACTGGGCTGAGGTATGGTGGGGTTGATAGGGAAGCACGGGAGGGTGAGGAAACTGGCATGGACATGTAAAACCACCTTGTTTCAAATTTAAATAAAAAAGGAAAAAAATAAGAATTAAACACAACACAGAAATTTAATTCATGGGAGAATTAAATGATGACTCTGCATCTAAAAATCAACTAATAAAACATACTTGTCCATAAGATATGAAATAAAACTTATAAAGTTTAGATAAATTAAGATAACTCTTTTGCACACAAAACATTGATCAATTTAGCAAGAAGAAAAATCTCCAGGTAACATCATATTTAGCTTCTATAGACTACATATTTCTCCTTAAGGTCAAAAATACTACAACTATGTCCATTTTTTCACATCTACTAAATTGAAGTGCTAGCTGTAGTCATGGAAGTAAAAAAGAAAACATATCAATAAAAGGTATTAAAATTGGAAGGAAATGCTACTTCTTTAAACAAATGATAGGAAAATTATAAGAAAAGTAATTAAGAATCTTATGCACATAGCTAGACTACAGGATATAATATCAGTATACAAAATAAGTTACATTCTTATATAATATCTACTTTAAAACCTGAAAATTATGGAAATAACTCAATTTTCATTATATGCAAACCAATACATTACTGAGAAAAAAATTAAGAAGAGTGAAAAATTCATATGATGAAACTATGAAATACTGCTGTCATAAATCTAGATATACCTAAATAAAAGAACGGCCATCCCATCTTCCTGGTATAGAAGAATAAACATTGCTATGGTGACAATCCTTACCAAAATGTTCCACAGTTTAAGTAAGTAGGATTACATTGCCACCTGGCTTCTTAAGAGAAACTGAAACGCCAACCTGAAAGTTACTACTAAATTGGCTTGAGACCCAAATTTTTCTAAAACATGCATGTAAATGTAAAATAAAAGCAGAAGAAATTGTTCTTTCCTTCAAAAATTTATGAGAATGCAATGATGTTGGTTAAAGTATGATGTAAGATTGACACAGAATATATATAATATGCAGAAATATGTGTATATCTAAGACTGATTATTCATGTTGGTATCCAGATGATATTGTATGTTAAAATTTATCTTTTAAATGAGATAAAAATAGGTGAACCATAATGATGAAAATAAAAATATAAAGCAATTAGAAAAAAGATATAGTTGTAGCCTTCTGTATACTATCACATCAATAAATGTTTACAAACTAATGTAAAGTTAAATAAGCTAGTCACATAAATGCCAAATGAATCTTTTCAAATCTATGAGATACAGTGTACATTAATTATTATTCAAGGTTTACATAGGTGAGATGGGAGATAAAATGGTACAACATAAACTATTTTCTGCCATATGTTTACTGAAGATTGTATAGTATTATATTATTTTTTATTTTTTTATTATATTTTATTTTATATAACAAAGTCCAATTAAATGAAAACAGACATTTATACACAATATTTGGGAATTTGGGCATCCTTCTTTCCAAACTACTTCCTGCTGGTAAGGGGCGCTGTCATGGGGGATTCGAAGAAGATTCAGAAATCCTGGCTGTAGTCTGTAAGGCTGCATTGTCCAGCTGTTTTGAATGTAGGATCACCTTGTACTCTGTTTCAAGCAGTCTGGCTTGATCAAACCACATTAGTCTGGAAGGAATCCACATCTTTTCATTTTCTGTGGGAACAAAAATAGAAATCCTTTTCCCCAGTAACTTGTCCTTCAATTTAAATTTTGAGTCAAAGCATTTTTGTTTTTAATTTAATTTATTATTTTACATGTTGATCCCAGTTCCCTCTCCCTCCCTCCCTCCCTACCTCCTTCCCTCCTTTTTACCCTCTCTGCCCTCTCACATGCACTCCAACTACCCTCCCCTCCCATCCCCCCACCCCAATTACACATGTAGGGAAATGTCATCCAGTTGGGGTCATATAGATCTGACAGGTCATGTGAAGTAGGGATTAGGGCTTCTCTCTAGTATTATATTATTATATAAGGAAATATTCTCTCTCTCTCTCACAGACACATATAGATATATAGATATATAATCACATTTTTCCACACTGCCCTATATTTACCATTCTCAACCTCTTATCCTCTTGCCAGATCCACTTTTCCCTTTAGAGAGCTTTGTTTCTAGTTTAGTGTCATATATGCATATATGACTTCATGTATCTGTGTAAGAATACACATAAGTGAGAAAACATATGATATTTATCTGTTTGAATCTAGTTCAGTTACTGTGCAATACATTATGGATATTCCTGAAGAAATGCATCATTACATAACCAAGCAATAGTCACACCTGGGTATTTATCCATATACCCTCCAAGTTAATATCTAACAGACATACAAGCATATCAATTATACACACAATATAAGTAACCAACAACAAAAAAATATATAAAGTCTGTTATATATAATAGAATTTTTCTAGATAAAGATCAGTATTACTTTCAATGAGATCCAAAAATGGACTCCTGTAATATTTGTGAACATTTATGAGAGAAGTCCAAGAAAGCAAGCTAACCTCAGAGTGACCTCTGTTTCTTAAAAAACACAGCAGTGTTCTGGAATTATGCTTTTGTACCCCTCCAAGCTATAGCAGATAGGAAAAGAGTTTGCTCCAGATTATTAATTACAACTGATTTTTTTTTTGTTTATATCCCTCTATGAAAAAATTTGGTTTTGCTTACAGAGGCTTGTCTACCATATTTGGATTATCCTGTGATAGTACACTTTCTTCATGTGACTCCTCTTAATCCTAAGAGTATAATTGTCTGATGCTCTGAATAAAGATAACTACTGCATGAGACTTTAGTCTACCTCATTGGTTGGCTCCATTTGCCAAGGTCCAACTACATATGGAGTGGTAAATATTGATGCAACTAGAAAAAATAGTACTTGGATTTTTAGGATTTTTTAGGATTCATTATTATTTGGTTAGCACTTGTGTTATTGCCTAAATGATTGAAAGTTTGCTATGAGCATGTATTGTCTGTAGAAACTGAAAAAAGGTATCAGATACTCTAATACAGATGGTTGTTGGACTCCACCTGGATGCTAGTAATCAATTATAGGGCTCAGGACGGAAGAGCAGCAATATTCTTAACCAGTGAGACATCGCTTTAGTTCTTCAGTCATTTATTTCAAGATACCATTATTTTATTTTCTGCAGAGTAGTATCCCATTGTGTACAGGTGCCACATCTTCAATAACCACTCTTCAATTGAGGGGCATCTAGGTTGCTTCCAGGTTCTTGCTATTACAAATAGTGCTGCTATGAACATAGGTGAACAGATGTCTTTGTTGCATGGATGTGAATCCTATAGGTATATGCCTAAGAGGGGGATTGCCGGGTCCTGTGGTAAACTAATTTTCATTTTCCTGAGGAACGGCCATACTGATCTCCAAAATGGCTGTATGAGTTTGCACTCCCACCAGCAGTGGAGGAGTGTTCCACTTTCTCCACATCCTCTCCAAAATAAGTCATCACTGGTGTTTCTAATTTTAGCAATTCTGGCAGGGCAGGGGTAAGATGGTATCTCAAAGTTGTTTTGATTTGCAATTCCCTGATAGCTAAGGATGTGGAGCATTTTCTTAAGTGTCTTTCAGCCTTTTTATTTCCTCTATTGAGAATTCTTTCTTCAGTTCTGTAACCCATTTTTAATAGGGTTATTTGGTGATTTGTTGACTAGTTTATTGAGTTCTTTGTATATTTTGGAGATGAGCCCTTTGTCGGATATAGGATTGGTGAAAATCTTTTCCGAGTCTGTGGGCTGCCATTTGGTCTTGTCCACTGTGTCCTTTGCCTTACAGAAGCTTCTAAGTTTGAAGAGGTCCCATTTATTAATTGATTCTTTCAGTGTCTATGCACCTGGAGTTATGTTCAGGAAGCAGTCTCCTATACTAATTTGTTCAAAGCTACATCCTACTTTCTATTCTAAGAGGTTCAATGTTGCTGGATTGATGTTGAGGTCTTTGATCCATTTGGACTTGAGTTTTGTGCATGGCAACAGACATGGGTCTATCTGCAGTCTTCAAAACACCCTCATCCAATTGTGTCAGCACAATTTGTTGAAGATGCTGTCCTTGCCCCATTGTATAATTATAGCTGTTTTGTCAAAAATCAGGTGTTCATAGGTGCTTGGGTTAATATCAGGATTTTCAATTCGATTCCATTGGTCTACCTGTCAATTTTTATGCCAATACCAGGCTGTTTTCAGAACTATAGCTCTGTAGTAGAGCTTAAAGTCAGGAATGGTGATGCCTCCTGAAGTTCTTTTATTGAATATGGTTGTTGTGGCTATCCTGAATCTTTTGATTTTCCATATAAAGTTGATTATTATCCTTTAAAGGTCGGTGAAGAATAGTGGTGGGATTTTAATCGGGATTGCATTGAATCTGTAGATTCTATTAGCAAGATGGCCATTTTTACTATGTTTATCCTACTTATCCAAGAGCATGGGAGATATTTCCATTTTCTGGTATCTTCTTTAATTTCTTTCTTTAGAGCCACAAAGTTCTTATTATATAGGTCTTTTACTTGTTTGGTAATCGTTACACCAAGATACTTTATGCTGCTTGTGGCTATTGTAAAGGGTGATGTTTCTCTGATTTCTTTCTCTGTCTGTTTGTCATCTGAAAAAAGTAGGGCTACTGATTTTTTTTTGAGTTTATCTTGTATCCTACTACTTTGCAGAAGGTGTTTATCAGCTGTAGGAGTTCCCTGGTAGAGTTTATTGGGTCACTTATGTAAACTATCATATCATCTGCAAAAGGAGACAGTTTAACTTCTTCCTTTCCAATTTGGATCCCCTTCATCTCCTTTTGTTGTCTTTTTTTTATTTTATTTTATATAACAAAGTCCATTTAAATGAAAACAAACATTTATACACAATATTTGGGAATTTGGGCGTCGTTCTTTCCAAACAACTTCCTGTTGGTAAGGGGCACTGTCTTGGGGGGGATTTGAAGAAGATTCAGATATCCTGGCTGTAGTCTGTTTTGTCCAGCTGTTTTGAATGTAGGATCAACTTGTACTCTGTTTCAGGCAGTCTGGCATGATCAAACCACATTAGTCTGTAAGGAATCCACATCTTTTCATTTTCTGTGGAAACAAAAATTAGAAATCCTTTTCCCCAGGGAATTGGAGAGGTCAGGGATAACAGGAACATACATAACCATAATAAGAGAAATATACAGCAAACCAACTGCCAACATCAAACTGAATGGAGAGAAACTTAAGCCAATTCCTGTAAAATCAGGAACAAGACAAGGCTGTCCTCTCTCTCCATATCTCTTCAATATCGTACTAAAAGTTCTAGCTAATGCTATAAGACAACAAGAGGAGATCAAGCAACATAAAATATCTTGGTATAATGCTTACCAAACAAGTAAAAGACCTATATAATAAGAAATTTGTGACTCTAAAGAAAGAAAATTAAAAGAACTTCAGGAGGCATCACCATTCCTGACTTTAAGCTCTACTACAGAGCAATAGTTCTGAAAACAGCCTGGTATTGGCATAAAAATAGACAGGTAGACCAATGGAATCGAATTGAAAATGCTGATATCAATCCATGCACCTATGAACACATGATTTTCGACAAAGTGCTGATCTCCAAAATACAAAAAGAACTCAAGAAACTAGTCAACCAAATATCAAATAACCCTATTAAAAATGGGGTACAGAACTGAAGAAAGAATTCTCAATGGAGGAAATCAAAAAGGATGAAAGACACTTAAGAAAATGCTCCACATCCTTAGCTATCAGGGAATTGCAAATCAAAACAACTTTGAGATACCAGCTTACCCCTGCCAGAATGGCTAAAATTAGAAACACCAGTGATGTCTCCTGTTGGAGAGGATGTGGAGAAAGGGGAACACTCCTCCACTGCTGGTGGGAGTGCAAACTCATACAGCCATTTTGGAGATCAGTATGGCGGTTCCTCAGGAAAATGGGAATTAGTTTACCACAGGACCCAGCAGTACCCCTCTTAGGCATATACCTATAGGATTCACATCCATGCAACAAAGACATCTCTTCAACTATGTTCATAGCAGCACTATTTGTATTAGCACGAACCTGGAAGCAACCTAGATGCCCCTCAATTGAAGAATAGATAATGAAGATGTGGCACATCTACACAATGGAATACTACTCTGCAGAAAAAAAAAAAAATAATGGTATCTTGAAATTCGCAGGCAAGTGGATGGCACTTGAAGAAACCATCCTGAATGAGGTAACCCAGTCACAAAAAGAGGAACACAGTATATACTTACTCATATATGGATTTTAGACCTAGATCAAATGATCAGCAGCCTATAATTCACATCACCAGACGAATTAGGATACAAGGTGTATTCTAAGAGATTCATATAAGTCTCTCACAGAACTGGGAAAGGACAAGTCCCCTAGAGCTCAGGTGAAGTGGGGGAAGACAGCGAATGGAGAGAGAAGTAGGAGAAAATGAGGGGGAGGAAAGGAAAACATGTGCGACCAGGAATATTGATCCTGGTTAGGAATAGAAGAAAGAGACAGAGACAGAGACAGAGAGTGAGAACATAAAAGAGTGATCCAATATTGGTTTGAAGATAAAATTGAACACAAAGAAAGGTCTAGAGAACTACAAGACTGCTCCCAACTAACAATCTCAGCTTCCGTGGAAAGGCTATCATAAATGCCCTTCCCGGAGAGTGAGATCAACAACTAACTTCTCCATGGAGCCCTCAACTAATGCCTGTTGAGAATAGGAGCAAACACCCATACATAAACACTGAGTTGAACTAGAACCCAGAAGCAGATGGAGAGGACAAGACAATGTGGCAGAAGCACTTAGAGACAGCTTACCTGACCAAGAAGGAGCTAAGGGCCACTAGACTGATAGCTGGGAAGCCAGCATGGGACTGACTCAGGCCCCTCTGAATATGGGTCTCAGCCCGAAGGAATGAACAGTCTAAGAGACCCCAGACAGTGGAGCCAGGATGTATCCCTGGTGCACAAACGGACTTTGCGAACACATCCCCCATGGAGGGATAACTGCCTTAATCTAGAGACAGGAGAGAAGCCCTAGTCCCTACTTCACATGACCTGTCAGATCTAATTGACCCCAACTGGATGGCATTCCCCTACATATGTAATTGGGGTGGGGGGAATGGGAGGGGAGGGTGTTTATAGTGCATGTGAGAGTGCAGAGAGTGTAAAAGGGAGGGAAGGAGGGAGGGAGGGGTGGGAGAGGGATGGATGGAGGGAGAGGGAACTGGGATTGACATGTAAAATAATAAATTAAATTAAAAAAATGCTTTTACTACTTTTGTTGTCTTATAGCATTAGCTAGAACTTCTATTACAATAATGAAGAGATATGGAGAAAGAGGGCAGCCTTGTCTTGTTCCTGTTTTCAGAGGAATTGGCTTAAGTTTCTTTCCATTCTGTTTGATGTTGGCAGTTGGTTTACTGTATATTGCTCTTGTTATGTTTCTGTATGTTCTTGTCATCACTGACCTCTCCAAGACCTTTATCATGAAATTGTGTTGAATTTTGTTGAAAGCTTTTTCTCCATCGAGGGAGATAATCATATGTTTTTTTCTTTTTCTGTTTGTTTATATGATTGGTCATGTTGATAGATTTTCGTATGTTAAACCATCCCTGCATTTCAGGGATGAAGCCTACCTGGTCATGGTGGATGATTTGACCCATATTTTCTTGTTTATTTTTCCTTTTTTGTTTATTTATTTTATATAACAACGTCCATTCAAATGAAAGCAAACATTTATAGACAATATTTGGGAATTTGACATCGTTCTTTCCAAACTACTTCCTTCTGGTAAAGAGCACTGTCATGGGGGATTCTAAGATGCAGAAATCATGGCTGTAGTCTGCAAGGCTGTTTTGTCCAGCTGTTTTGAATATTGGATCACCTGGTACTCTGTTTCAGGCGATCTGGCTTGATCAAACCACATTAGTCTGGAAGGAATCCACATCTTTTCATTTTCTGTGGAAACAAAAATAGAAATTCTTTTCCCCAGTAACTTGTCCTTGAACTTAAATTTTGGAGTCAAAGAATATTTTTATTTAATTTATTATTTTACATGTCGATCCCAGTTCCTTCTTCCTCCCTCCTTCCCTCCCTCCCTCTCTTTTACCCTCTCTGCCCTCTCATATGCACCCTAACCACCCTCCCCTCCCATAACCCCACCTCAATTCCATATGTAGGGGAAAGCCATCCAGTTGGGGTCAATTAGATCTGACAGGTCATGTGAAGTAGGGACTAGGGCTTCTCTCCTTTCTCTAGGTTAAGGCAGTTATCCCTCCATGGGGGATGTGTTCGCAAAGTCCTTTTGTGCACCCGGGATACATCCTGGCTCCTCTGTCTGAGGTCCCTTAGACTGCTCATTCCTTCTGGCTGATACCCATTTTTAGGGGGGCTTAAGTCAGTCCCATTCTGACTTCCCAGCAATCAGTCTGGTGGCCCCTTAGTTCCTCCTTGTTCAGATAAGCTGTCTCTGTGTGTTTCTGCCACTTGATCTTCTCCTCTCCAACTGAATCTGGGCTTACCCATATTTTCAGAGATTTCTGTTCATAGTGTTTTTGCCCCATTCCTTTGAAATAGTATATATATGTAAAATAGCAACAGAACAAAACTGCTTATCTTTTCACAGCTATTCTAACAATATATTTTTCTAAAAAACAATATATATATATATGTATATATATATATAGATGATAGATAGATAGATAGATAGATATAGATATGGATATAGCGAGATAGATAGATATATCATTCAAAGAGATCTATCTTTCTCTGGAAGTTGTGGACAAGTTAATTTTTTGCCTTGAGATCATTTAGATTTCACTGGTCTTGCTATCCTAATATATATTTAGCCTATTCATGTTTAAGATAATTTTAAGAGAAAATATAACCAGTCTTACCATGTCTTGAATTTCCTATGTAACCGTGTTTGACTACCAAAGTTTAATACTTTTAGCAGTTCTTGCCATTTTGATTGCAGATATAACCCAGATTGTCTTGGTCCTGGTGTGTGACTGTGTGTGTATGCATGTGTGTGAGAGAGAGAGACATAGAGACAGAGAGAAAAAGAGACAACAGACCCAGGGATATTTCATAAGTAAAGTTAAAATATCTGCAGGAGCAATTATATACTGTGTTGTCTCTTCAGATCCTGAACTTGGCTATATTAGTTATTGGACTGATTTTGTCCAAGATCTCACCAGAGCAAGTTCTTGCCTATAATTCAAGGAACTACAGTTACACAAACATGGAAAATTGGTTAATTTTAGTCTATCCATAGGATATAATTTAACTTGATTAAAGTGGATAAAAAAAATTGGCCTAATCAATATGCTTTATATTTTCCCAGTCAGAGGGGGTAAATTCTTACAAAGATGCTTCTGCTTAAAATTTTGCCTTTTTATTGTTTAGAAAAACATGTATTTGTAACAATGAAATGCATTCACTTTTAGCACAGAGTTGTAGTATTAGAAGAAATACACATAGTAAGCTATCACATTAATACTATTAACAAATCTTTAAACTCTTTCAAAACAGAAAGTCTATGTGATGACTGAATTACATTTAACATGTAAATTAGATCTTTTGATAATCTATGGTTTCTTTTGAGATTATCTGTAGTGAGATATTTACTTTGTTCATCTGTCTAGGTTGTAAGTTATTTCTCCCTGAATAGACATCTATTCAGCCTATTTGTTTATCCTGATCCTTATTTAACCGCAATGATTATCTTCCTCAGATAGGTTCTTCAGATGAAATAATACTGAATGAAAATAAGGATGGTTCCTAAATATGTGGTCAAAGTCTAATATTTGTGCAATGTGTCTATTACAAAATAAATATAAGAGAAGGAAGTAGAATTTAGAAGCTCACCAAAACAATTTTGAAATATATATATATATATATATATATATATATATATAATGACATATATATGTATACATGTTTGTTTGTGTCCTAATGCATGTGTATGTATACACACAATCTATTATCTAAACATGAGTATATAATGATAAATCAAAATCAGTAAGACATTCTGAAAATCAAAGGAATTAATTGAAAATATCTGATTTGACAACTTGGTGATTTGATGTCACATATATCCTCAAACTACTAAATTAAACATAAAGGGTTACTTTGGCATGTAAAAGTATTCTTAGGAATTCTTGCTTTAAACATCAATAATGGGAAGTTATTACGAACACGGATACTATTCAGATCTGCTCAGTATTCTAATAAGAAAAGTCAGATTTTCAAGGACTTATTTTCAAATATAAAAATTATGCAATTCCAAATATATTAGCTATATTTATTTTAACATCATAATTATAGAATTCTTGATGACTTTTAAAACTGAATTGTGCAACTCTTCATTGCACTCTGAACATTATACTGATCACTGCTCATAAAAATCAGCTTGGTTAGATAAAATTATAATTGTAGTTCTTGTTAAAAGAATGTCACACACTGAATATTATAACACAACTTCCTGAGCAGGCAGGGCATGAAGATATACTGGAAGACAGAGAAGTGATGAATTTGTACTTTGTTGAATGAAATTATAATAAAAGGCAGCTTGACTGGGAGGCAAATTTTAGAACTAAAGATATACCTATGGCCTAGGGTATATTTCTCATAACATAAACATTAACAATCTATAAATCTTCATGTTTCTGTTAAGAAGATCTACCCTCTTGCTGAATCACTAAGTTTAAAGTAAGTAGAATCTATTTTTGTCTCTTGTGGCAACTGAGATTGCAGTATCAACATTCTTTGATGATAGATAGCTGAGAATGTAGATTTTATCTAATGCATTAAGTACTATTCACCTATAGCTCATATCAAAGTGGTAATTTACCTCGAGACAGACTATACATTGAAGACAAATATAAGAAGCCTACATAATTATGGGTTATTTTATTTGGAGTAATAAGGTGTTAATAGGATTCCATGTAGCCTAGGCAGTCCATCAAAATCTCGTTGTAACAAAATATGACCTGAACTCATTCTTGGCTTGCCAAACCTGTAGGAATGTACTCGAATGTTCAGCTTTCATTTTATTTTGCCAGTCATAATGTATTGATAGCAATACAAGTATAAAATAGAGGCACAAGAATTACCTGGCTTTCCTAAGTTCTTCCCTCTTTGTGCTTCCTACCTTTTGTAGAAGAGAGATAACTTTTCCTTGCTGAGACATAAACATAAAAATAAAAAAATAGGTCTATCATCCACTTATGAGTAAGTATAAACCATGTTTTTCTTTCTGTGTCTCAGTCAGGATGGTTTTTTCTAGTTCCATCCATTTGCCTGCTAATTTCAACATGTCATTTTTTTCCCCAATGAGTAGTACCACAATAAATGTACCACAATTTCTCCATCCATAATTCAGTTGAGGGGTATCTAGGTTGCTTCCAGGTTCTGGCTATTACAAAAAATTGCAGCTATGAACATATTTGAACAGATGTCCTTGCTGTATGAATGTGACTCCTTTGCCTAGAAGTGGAATTGCTGGACCTTGAGGGAAAGGATAACAATACACACCCTCAGAGATGCTGAGAAACAGAGGACACTGAGACAGACAAAAATGGACCCCTGCAGAAGGGGAAAGTGAAAACATCTTCTGAGTAAATTGGTAGCATGGGGAGATGGGACAGCAAGTTAGGAGGAAGAGGAGGGGAGAATGGAAGAAGTAAGGAGTACATGAGAGCTCAGAAAGGTAGAGTTTAGGGATGAACAGAGGATAACAAGGAAAGAGATACCCTAATAGAGGGAGTCATTATGGGGTTAGCCAGAAACCTAGCACTAGGGAAATTTCCAGGAATCCACAAGGATGACCCCCCAACTAAGAAACTAAGCAATAGTGCCCTTCCACTATAATGACATTGATAACTACCTTGAATGCCATCCTAGAACCTTCACCCAGTAGATGATGGAAGCAGAAGCAGAAATCCACACCTAAGCATTGAGCAGTACTCCTGGAATCCAGTTGCAGAGAGGGAGAATTAATGAGCAAAGGGGTCAAGACCATGCTGGGAAACCCCACAGAAATAGTAGACCCTAGTTAGATAGTTGAGGAACCAGCATAAGACCAAACCAGACCCCTTAAGTTGGTGTCAGTTGGGGGGGCTGTGTCAGTTTGTGGGGCCTCCAGCACTGGAATCAGCGTTTATCCTTAGTACATAAATAGGCTTTGGGAGTGCATTCCCTATGGATGGATGGCCTCTCAGCCTATAGACATTGTGGGGGGGGCTTAGTTCCTGCCCCAAATGTTGTGACAGACTTTGATGATTCCCCATGGGAGGCCTTACAGTCCCTGATGAGTGGATAGAGGTGAGCTTTGGGGTTGGTATGGGGAATGGGAGGGTAATAGGAAGAGGGAACTGGTATTGATTTGTCAAATAATACTCTTTTTAATTTAAATAAAAATGACTTACAAATGTAAACAAAAAATGCACATTTAACAAAATTTACTTAATATTTCTGGAATGTAATGCAGAATTTTAGACCAGACTGAAACTAGTCATATAATCACATAATTTTGTCTGTATCAGAAGTTTTATATAATTTAAGATAAAACATACATTGTATTAGGAAGATTTTTCCATAGGATGAATAACTTTACTAATCTTAATTATCCTCCCGCAATACTGACAGATTGAATTATTTCAGGAATTTTCATATATAAAATGATTACCATATCAATAAATATATTTACCATCTGATTTCAGATTCTTCCCTATACCAAACCCATGAAAAATTACATTTAAAGACTTTTCAGCAACTTTTACTCAGAAAATAAAATGTTATTATTCAAGATAAAGAAGTAAGGTTAAATGAAAGGAGAGAATTGTGCTACATTTGCATATTCCATAATGATAAGAAAGAAATTCTTGTTATATATGTTTGGGGTTTTACCCAGTACCACATTGACATTCAACCCTTAAAAGGAAAATAATGATATATGTCATTACCAACGCAAGCAGATTTCATGAGCTACTACTATGAACTTTCATAGACATGAGAGATGATATCTTCATAAAATTCACTATCAGTCTGTTTGAAATGATAAGAAGAATGTGTTTACTGCTTCTTGTGGTTTATTTTATAAAATTATTCCTTTAAGTGTTCATAGCACATACGGGTTTCTTCTTTAAGCCATCCACACCACTCTATGTTTTCAAACATGAAAGAATCCAGTAACATTTAATATGTGATTTACACTGTGATATGACCTGTATAATTTACAGAATATAACCTATGTGTATAGTTTTAAATACACAGTGATTTCCATTTTAAATTTTGATTATTAGCTCTATATTATTTGAATCAAAAAATAGGCTTGGCTACATTTTATTGCAATATTTCATTATTCATAGCATATCTTTCATACTGATCGCCTATATTTAGACACAAAGTTCAGTGCATAGCCATTAATGATTGCAGAGTTTACAACCTTTATTTTTGAGGGCACAGATGCCAGGTACTCACAGAGAAAAACTAAAAGACCCAGAAATATTAATCACTCAGGGTTGTCTCTTCAATGAAGAAAACAAAAATCAAAGACTTGCATTCCATTCACAAAAGTGAAAGTGGAAACACTTAATGACCTGGTGATATTTTTGATATGTGTGGCAGGACAGCTCACCCACATTTTACTATAGGGACAAACTTTACCCAAATTCTCCACAATGATTATCACAGATTATTCCCTGCATTCTCATTTTTAGGGGAGCAGGAACATAGATTTTATGGCCTGCTGACCTAAATGCTACTGGTCAGAAAGCACATTAGATTCTAAGCCATTTAACTATAGAACCCAAACTCAGGGTCATATGTACTTTGTTTCTCGGTAGTTAAAATTTAAGCTTTATTGTTAATCTGGAATTAGGTGAATTGTTACTTTGAACTTTTGCACTAGTTGTTCTGTGTTTTAAATATGCTGGCAATGACCCACCTGGCATTATACTCCCCAAAATCTGATCCAGGTTGACAAATCAAGCTGCACTGGGGTGTTCATATCTATCTCTAAAGAGTTTGCTTCCTGGTCATACCCTAGGAGGGACTCTTTCACTAATGGGCCCCTGACTGATAGCTAGGAATCCAACATTGGACAGACTCAGACCTTCTGAACATGGGTCTCAGTTAGAATGCCTGGGCAGTCTAAAGGACTTCTGTCAGTGGAACCAGGATGTATTCCTGGTGCACAAAAGGACTTTAGGAGTACATTCCCAATGAAGGGATAGTCCCTTAATCTAGAGGAAGGAGGGAGGGCTTAGTCCTTACTCCAAAAGACAGATTTAGATGTCCCCTCCTGGAAGCCATCACCCTACATGTGGATTGGAGGGGGAATAGGAGGAGAGGGTGGTCAGGGGGCATTGTAGGGTAGGAGAGAGGGAAAGAGGGAGGGAGAAGGAACTGGAATTGATGTAAAATTTAAAAATTAAACTTAAAAAAATAATTTGTCTCCATGAATAAGGAAAACAACTGAACTCAGCCATGTGTCAGGAGTGTCACTGTATAGAGGAATAGATATGTCATTGTGCGAAGCTTTAAAAGTAAAGCCTAGTTTGATTTATAGATCCCAAGATGTTGGAGATGCCAGAACCATGGCATACTTGCCACAGAAAGCTACTAACAGAGCAATAATACAGCCAAAGAGAAAAAAAAAGTGTGTTGCAGTGAATAAAGCTGAAAGGAGTTGGAGATCTGAAAAGCACTTTGACACCAGACATGTAAATGTAGAATTTAGTGTTTGCCCATCTGGTTTTTGGTCATTCTTTCATCCAGTATTTCCATATTAGGCTTCATGGAATGATAATGTATATGCTGTGTCATAATATGTAAGAAGTATGTGGTTTGCTTGTCTGATTTTGATTTTGTAAAGTATTATATGAACTGAGAGATTATATTTATTTACATATAGGTTAGACACATGTAGTTTATATATAATTTACATGTATTTTAGTTATGTATATTAAGAGATTGCATGTGTCTCCAAAGAGAATTTGAACTTTGGCCATTTAAAAATTGCTGACACTGTAATAGACTTTGGCTACTTTTGAAGTTGAAATAATGCAATTTGAATTATGACATGGCTACAAGTTGGTGAGGACCAGGAAGTAGAATGTTATGATTTGAATAAAAATAGCCTACATAGGATCATAAAGAGTGGCTCTATTAACAGGTATGGCCTTGTTGGAGTAAGTGTTACCTTTTAGTGAAAGTATGTCACTCACTATGTTGGCAGAATGTGAGGTCTCAGATGCTCAAGTCAGGACTAGTTTGTCAGTCTAATCCTGCTACAGAGCTTCCAGGTATGTCTTTAATACCTTGTCAGCCTGCATGACTCCATGCTTCTCCCATGATTATATTGGACTAAACCTCTAAACCTCTGATCTTTAAGCCAGAGTACCAATTAAATGTATGCCATTATAAGTCTTGCCTTGGCCATAGTATCATTTTAGAGCAATAGAAATGTCATAAACACAGGATACACACACACACACACACACACACACACACACACACACACACACACACATATATATATATATATATATATATATATATATATATATATAGAGAGAGAGAGAGAGAGAGATAGTAACATTGAAATTGTGATACCATCTATCTCCCAAATAAAGATAGTCTTACCTTAGGCTTGTCTCACTAGTTTTTTTTTTAACTTATTTAACCTGTTTTTATTCATCTACATTCATCTTTAGGCCTTTTTACCTCTATATGTCCTACTTTCCTTCTGCTTCCAATTTGCTTGTCTCTCTCTTCCATGATGTCTCTTTGGTGACTTTTATTCTCCCCAGAATCTAAATCTTCCTCCTACTTATTCTTTCTACCTTGAAGTCCCACATATAACTCCTTCCTCTATTGGTCACTAAACTTTTTATTAGACTAATCAGGTGCCTTAAGCCATTAAGGTAAAGCAGCAACACATCCTCATATGGTTAAACACATTTTACATATTTTAATGAATATTCAACAACATAACATCTGTGAAACAAAGAATGTTTCCTGAATAGGTTGTCAAAAATGCTTGCTTTGTGTGTGTGTTTGTGTGTGTGTGTGTGGGGGGGGTGTTTAGAGAAATGGTTTCTCTGCGTAACTTTGGAACCTGTCCTGCTTTGTAGACCAGGCTGGTAGAAATCATAGAAATCAGCCTGCCTCTGCCTCCTGAGTGCTGGGATCAAAAGAATGTGCCATCACTGCCCATAATTCTTGCAGTGTTTTTGTGCTTTCTTGTCTAATATCAAACTGAAAAATAACTAGAGTTATCTTAAAGGAGAAAAACTACTTTACGAAAGGTTTCCATAAGTTCTGGCTATAAAATATTTTCTTAATTAGTTATTGATGGAGGAGGGCACAGCCCATTGTTGGTGGTTCCATCCCTGTTCTGGTGAACCTGGGTCCTATAAAAACAGGATGAACAAACTTGGGAATAAATCCAGTGTGCAACATCCTTCCATGCAGTCTGCATCAGCTGCTGTTTCCAGGTTCCTGTATTTTATAAATTCCTATCTTGAGTTCTTTAGATGAAAAACAGCAATAGCGAAGTGTAAGCCAAGTACTCCTTCCTTCCGAGTGTGCTTTATGGTCATAGTATTTTCAATGCAGCAATAGAAACTCTGACTAAAACACTTATCAAATCTATCTTCTATAGTAACCCTGTAACAAAACAAGAAATAAAGCCATGCTTTCAGAACAAAAGGAACATATATATCTTTATGTCATTCTTTTAATGTCAGAAGCATTCCAGGACACCTATTGTAGCTAACGTACTTATGA